>NC_053028.1:476358765-476599968 GCF_003073215.2 Triticum urartu
TCTAAGGAAATGATACTTGACATTAGAAAAGCTTTAGCATACGAACTACACGATCTTTGTGCTAGGCTTAGGATTGGGTCTTGTCCATCACATCATTCTCCTAATGATGTGATCCCGTTATCAACGACATCCAATGTCCATGGTCAGGAAACCGTAACCATCTATTGATCAACGAGCTAGTCAACTAGAGGCTTACTAGGGACATGGTGTTGTCTATGTATCCACACATGTATCTGAGTTTCCTATCAATACAATTCTATCATGGATAATAAACGATCATCATGAACAAGGAAATATAATAATAACCAATTTATTATTGCCTCTAGGGCATATTTCCAACAGTCTCCCACTTGCACTAGAGTCAATAATCTAGTTCTCATCACCATGTGATTAACACTCACAGGTCACATCGCCAGGTGACCAACATCCAAGAGTTTACTAGAGTCACTAATCTAGTTCACATCACTATGTGATTAATACTCAATGAGTTTTGGGTTTGATCATGTTATGCTTGTGAGAGAGGTTGTAGTCAACGGGTCTTGCCATATTCAGATCCCTATGTATTTCGCAAAACTTTATATCGTAGATGCTGCTGCCACGTTCCACTTGGAGCTATTCCAAATTGTTGCTCCATTATACGTATCCGGTCATCTCTACTCAGAGCTATCCAGATAGGTGTTAATCTTGCATCGACGTAACTCTTTATGTCGAACTCTTTATCACCTCCATAACCGAGAAACATTTCCTTATTCCTCTAAGGATAATTTTTGACTGCTATCTAGTGATCTACTCCTAGATCACCTTTGTACCCTCTTGCCAGACATGTGGCAAGGCACACATCAGGTGCGGTACTCAGCATGGCATACCGTATAGAGCCTATGACAAGAGCATAGGGGACGACATTCGTCCTTCCTCTTTCTTCTGCCGTGGTCAATTTTTGAGTCTTACTCAACTTCACACCTTACAACTCAGGTAAGAACCCCTTCTTTGACTGATCTATTTTGAACTCCTTCAAAAACATGTCAAGGTGTGCGTTCTTTGAAAGTATCATCAGGCGTTTTGATCTATCTCTATAGATCTTGATGCCCAATTTGTAAGCAGCTTTATCCAGGTCTTCCTTTGAAAAATACTCTTCAAACAACCGTTTATGCTTTCCAGAAATTCTACATTATTTCGGATCAACAATATGTCATCCACATATACTTATCAGAAATGTTGTAGTGCTCCCACTCACTTTCTTGTAAATACAAGTTTCTAGCAAACATTGTATAAACCTAAAAGCTTCGATCACTCCATCAAAGCATATATTCCGACTCCAAGATGCTCGCTCTAGTCCATAGATGGATCGCTGGGGCTAGCATACCTTTTAGCATCCTTAGGATCGACAAAACCTTTTATTGTATCACATACAACCTTTTCTTACGAAAACTGGTAAGAAAACTTGTTTTGACATCCATCTGTCAGATTTCATAATCGAAAAATACAGCTAATGCTAACATGATTCCGACGGACTTAAGCATCGCTACGGGTGAGAAATTCTCATCGTAGTCAACTCCTTGAACTTGTGAAAAGACTCTTTCCCACAAGTCGAGCTTCATAGACGATAACATTACCGCCCACGTCCGTCTTCTTCTTAAAGATCCATTTATCTCAATGGCTTGCCGATCATCGGGCAAGTCCACCAAAGTCCATACTTTGTTCTGATACATGGATCCTATCTCGGATTTCATGGCTTCTAACCATTTGTCAAAATACAGGCCCACCATCGCTTCTCCATAGCTCATAGGTTCATTGTTGTCTAACAACATGATATCTAAGACAGGATTACCGTACCACTCAGGAGTAGTACATATCCTTGTCGACCTACGAGGTTCGATAGCAACTTGATCCGAAGCTTCATGATCACTATCATTAACTTCCTATTCAACAGACGTAGGCTCCACAAAAAACATCTTTCTATGTTGCATCACTCTCTGGTTGAAGTAAAGGTTCGACAACCTCATCAAGTTCTATCTTCCTCCCACTCAATTCTTTCGAGAGAAACTCCTTCTCGGGAAAGGACCCGTTCTTAGCGACAAACAATTTGCCCTCGGATCTGAGATAGGAGGTATACCCAACTGTCACCTTTGGGTATCCTATGAAGATGTGTTTGTCCGCTTTGGGTTCGAGCTTCTCCGGCTGAAGCCTTAAGCATCGCAGCCCCAAACATTAAGAAACGACAACTTTGGTTTCTCGCCAAACCAATGTTCATACGACATCGTCTCAACGGACTTATATGGTGTCCTATATAAAGTGAATGCAGCTGTCTCTAACGCATATCCTCAAAATGAAAACGGTAGATCGGTAAGAGACATCATAGATCGCACCATATCTCATAAGGTTCGATTACGACATCCGGACACACCATAACCCAGTGGTGTTCCAGGTGGCTTCAACTGTGAAACAATTCCACAATGTCTTAAGTGTTTGCCAAACTCATAACTTAGAAAATCCCCTTTTTTATCAGATTGTGGGAACATGATCTTCTTGTTATGATGATTCTTAACTTCCCTCTGAAATCGCTTGAACTTTTCAAACGTTTCAGACTTGTGCTTCATTAAGTAAATATACCTATATCTACCCAAATCGTCAGTGAAGATGAGAAAATAGCGATATCCAATGCACGCTTCAATTCTCATTGGATCACACGTATCAGCATGCATGATTTCCAACAAGTCACTTGCCCATTTCATTGTACTTGAAAACAGGGTCTTAGTCATCCTGACCATGAGGCATGGCTCGCATGTGTCAAGTGATTCAAAATCAAGTGACTCCAAACATCCATCGACATGGAGTTTCTTCATGCATCTTACGCCAATATGACCTAAGCGGCAGTGCCACGAGAAAGTGGTACTATCATTATTAACTCTACATCTTTTGGCGTGAACACGTGTATTACCACGACTGAGATTCAATGAACCATTCACATAGGGTGCATGACCATGAAAGGTATCATTCATGTAAACAGAATAACCATTATTCTCTAACTCAAATGAATGACCGTATTGCAATGAACATGATCTAATCATATTCATGCTCAACGTAGACACCTGATAACATTTATCTAGGTTCAATACTAATCCCGAAGGCAGATGGAGCGTGCGATGGTGATCTCATCAACTTTGGAAACACTTCCAACACACATCGTCACCTCGCCCTTAGCCAGTCTCTGTTTAGTCTGTAGCTTTTGCTTCAAGTCACCAATAATAGTAACTGAACCGGTATCCAATACCCAGGTGCTACCAGGAGTACTAGTGAGGTACACATTAATAACACGTATATACTTTGAAGTTGCCAGCCTTCTTATCTACCATGCATTTGGGGTAATTCCGCTACTAGTGGCCGTTCCCCTTACAATAGAAGCACTTAGTCTCGGGTTTGGGTTCAACCTTGGGTTCCTTCACTGGAGCGGCAACTGGTTTTCCATCCATGAAGTTTCCCTTCCAGCCCTTGCCCTTATTGAAACCAGTGGTCTTGTTAAACCATCAACACTTGATGCTCCTTCTTGATTTCTACCTTTTGCGGTCTTAAGCACCGCGAACAGCTCCGGGATCAACTCCATCCCTTGCATGTCATAGTTCATCACGAAGATCTAGTATCTTAGTGATAGTGGCGAGAGAACTCTATCAATCACTATCTTATCCAGAAGTTTAACTCCCACTTGATTTAAGTGATTGTAGCACCCAGACATTCTGAGCACATGCTCACTAGCTGAGCTATTCTCCTCCATCTTGTTGGCAAAAGAACTTGTCAGAGGTCTCACACCTCTCAACACGGGCATGAGCCTGAAATCCCAATTTCAGCTCTTGGAACATCTCATATGTTCTATGGCGTCATTGGAATCCCGATTCTAAGCCGTAAAGTATGGTGCACTAAACTATCAAGTAGTCATCAGGATGTGTCTGTCAGGTGTTCACAACATCCACAGACGACGTTGTAGGGGTTTGCACATCGAGCGGTGCATCAAAGACGTAAGCCTTCTATGTAGCAGTGAGGACACTCCTCGGACTACGGACCTAGTCCGCATCATTGCTTACAATATCTTTCAACTTAATCTTTCTCTAGGAACGTATTGAAACAGGGAGCTACAACGTGAGCTATTTATCTACAACATATTTGCAAAGACAATTTAGACTATGTTCATGATAATTAAGTTCATCTAATCAAATTATTCAATGAACTCCCACTGAGATAGACATCCCTCTAGTCATCTAAGTGAAACATGATCCGAGTCAACTAGGCTGTGTCCGATCATCACGTGAGACGGACTAGTCAACATCGGTGAACATCTTCATGTTGATCGTATCTTCTATACGACTCATGCTCGACCTTTCGGTCTTCCGTGTTCCGAGGCCATGTCTGTACATGCTAGGCTCGTCAAGTCAACCTAAGTGTATTGCGTGTGTAAATCTGGCTTACACCCGTTGTATTCGAACGTTAGAATCTATCACACCCGATCATCACGTGGTGCTTCGAAACAACGAACCTTCGCAACGGTGCACAGTTAGGGGGAACACTTTCTTGAAATTATTACGAGGGATCATCTTATTTAAGCTACCGTCGTTCTAAGCAAATAAGATGTAAAACATGATAAACATCACATGCAATCAAATAGTGACATGATATGGCCAATATCATTTGCTCCTTTTGATCTCCATCTTTGGGGCTCCATGATCATCGTTGTCACCAGCATGACACCATGATCTCCATCATCATGATCTCCATCATCGTGTCTTCTTGAAGTTGTCTCATCATCTATTACTTCTACTACTATGGCTAACACTTTAGCAATAAAGTAAAGTAATTACATGACGTTTAAGTTGACACGCAGGTCATAAATAAATTAAGACAACTCCTATGGCTCCTGCCGGTTGTCATACTCATCGACATGCAAGTCGTGATTCCTATTACAAGAACATGATCAATCTCATACATCACATATATCATTCATCGCATCCTTTTGGCCCTATCACATCACAAGGCATATGCTGCAAAAACAAGTTAGACGTCCTCTAATTGTTGTTGCAAGTTTTTACGTGGCTGCTATAGGTTTCTAGCAAGAACGTTTCTTACCTACGCCAAAACCACAACGTGATATGCCAATTTCTATTTACCCTTCATAAGGACCATTTTCATCAAATCCGATCCGACTAAAGTGGGAGAGACAGACACCCGCTAGCCACCTTATGCAACTAGTGCATGTCAGTCGGTGGAACCAGTCTCACGTAAGCGTACGTGTAAGGTCGGTCCGGGCCGCTTCATCCCACGATGCCGCCGAATCAAGATAAGACTAGTAACGGCAAGTAAATTGACAAAATCGACGCCCACAACAACTTGTGTTCTACTCGTGCATAGAAACTACGCATAGACCTAGCTCATGATGCCACTGTTGGGGATCGTAACAGAAATTCAAAATTTTCTACGCATCACCAAGATCAATCTATGGAGTAATCTAGCAACGAGGGGAAGGAGAGTGCATCTACATACCCTTGTAGATCGCTAAGCGGAAGCGTTCAAGTGAACGGGGTTGATGGAGTCGTACTCGTCGTGATCCAAATCACCGATGATCCTAGCGCCGAACGGACGGCACCTCCGCATTCAACACACGTACGGTTGGGAGACGTCTCCTCCTTCTTGATCCAGCAAGGTGAGAGGAGAAGTTGAGGGAAAACTCCGACAGCACGACGGCGTGGTGGTGATGGAGCTCGTGGTTCTCCGGCAGGGCTTCGCCAAGCACTACGGAGGAGGATGAGGTGTTGGAGGAGGAAGAGGGTTGCGCCAGGGGAAGGGTGCGGCTGCCCTCTCTCTCCTTCACTATATATAGGGGAAAGGGAGGGGGGGAGGCGCCCTAGGGTTCCCTAGGGGAGGGGCGGCGGCCACAGGGGAAACCCTAGATGGGTTTGGGCGCCCCCACCCCCTAGGAAACTTGCCCCCAAGCCGGGAGGGGCGGCTGCCCTAGGGGTGGCGCCCCCACCTCTCCTGGTTACGTGAGATGGGGTGGGAGGGGCGCTCAGCCCAAGGAGGAATCCCTCCTCCCCAAGGCACCTAGGAGGTGCCTTCCCCTCCTAGGACTCTTCCTTTAGGGTTTCCCCCACCCTAGGCGCATGGGCCCTAGGGGGAAGTGGCGCCCCAGCCCACTTTGGGCTGGATCCCTTCCCACTTCAGCCCATGGGGCCCTCCGGGATAGGTGGCCCCACCCGGTGGACCCCCGGGACCCTTCCGGTGGTCCCGGTACAATACCGGTGACCCCGAAACTTGTCCCGATGGCCGAAATAGACTTCCTATATATTAAATCTTTACCTCCGGACCATTCGGAACTCCTCGTGACGTTCCGGGATCTCATCCGGGACTCCGAACAACATTCGGTAACCACATACAAACTCTTTATAACCCTAGCGTCATCGAACCTTAAGTGTGTAGACCCTACGGGTTCGGGAGACATGCAGACATGACCGAGACGTTCTCCGGTCAATAACCAACAGCGGGATCTGGATACCCATGTTGGCTCCCACATTTTCCATGATGATCTCATCGGATGAACCACGATGTCGAGGATTTGATCAATCCCGTATACAATTCCCTTTGTCTAGCGGTATTGTACTTGCCCGAGATTCGATCGTCGGTATCCCGATACCTTGTTCAATCTCGTTACTGGCAAGTCTCTTTACTCGTTCCGTAACACATCATCCTGTGATCAACTCCTTGGTCACATTGTGCACATTATGATGATGTCCTACCGAGTGGGCCCAGAGATACCTCTCCGTCACACGGAGTGACAAATCCCAGTCTCGATTCATGTCAACCCAACAGACACTTTCGGAGATACCCGTAGTGTACCTTTATAGCCACCCAGTTACGTTGTGACGTTTGGCACACCCAAAGTATTCCTACGGTATCCGGGAGTTGCACAATATCATGGTCTAAGGAAATGATACTTGACATTATAAAAGCTTTAGCGAACGAACTACACGATCTTTGTGCTATGCTTAGGATTGGGTCTTGTCCATCACATCATTCTCCTAATGATGTGATCCCATTATCAACGACATCCAATGTCCATGGTTAGGAAACCGTAACCATCTATTGATCAACGAGCTAGTCAACTAGAGGCTTACTAGGGACATGGTGTTGTCTATGTATCCACACATGTATCTGAGTTTCCTATCAATACAATTCTAGCATGGATAATAAACGATTATCATGAACAAGGAAATATAATAATAACCAATTTATTATTGCCTCTAGGGCATATTTCCAACAATCTTTGGCTGCCTGGGCAAAAAAATGGAATCATCAACTTATTTTCTCTTTATTTCAACAACCCCTTGCTTCTCAAATCATTAACACTGATATTATTGACGATGACAATGAAGATTTGCTCTGTTGGCCCTTGGCACCTAATGGGATTTGTTCTTCTAAAGCTGCCTACAAGCTATGTTTGCAAGCCATTCACTCTCATCCTAGAACTGGTCCTCTTGAGGTTTCTCTTGAGTTAAAGAATTTTCTCAAAATCATTTGGAAGCAGAAAAATGTGTTGCCTAAAGTCCAAACTTTTGCTTGGAGGCTTCTTAGTAAAGCTTTGCCTACATGTATGAGAGCAGGCCATTTTTCCATTCATATTTCTCAGACTTGTTGTAGGTGTGCCCAGCAAGAGGATGAATTTCATCTCTTCTTTCTTTGTGATTTTGCTAGAGCTGCCTGGTTTTCTGCTCCTTGGTTTCTCAGATCTGATACTCTTGTTCAGGGTCATAACTCAATGCACTCTATTCTCATTCATCTGGTTTCTATGGGGCATCCTTGTGCTTCTTAGCAAAATGTTTTGAATTTTTTATGGTGTATTTGGAAAGCTAGAAATGATTTCTTGTTTGAAAGAAAGAGATGTCTTCCTTACCAAGTGCATATTGCTGCTGCTAATATGGACTTTACTTTGCATGAAGAATCTTTCCTCCCTTCTAATAATCAGATTTGTGCTAATAACCATCTTGAGGCACAGGTTGTTCCTAAACAAGGGCAGACTCTTAAACTGATATGTTGATTAATGGTACTAAAATCTTTTCAGATGCAGCCTTTAGATCTTCAAAAATTCCAGGTCTTAGCCAAGGGGAAGTAAAGACAGGTGTAGGAGTTTATTTTTGCATCCCTTCTCCTCAGAGAGAAATTAACATTAAGGTTCAAGCTTCAGCGCCTCCCACTTCTACTCCTATCCAAGCAGAAGCGGTTGCTCTTGCATATGCAGCTCATTTGGTAGCCAGTCTTAGTATGCGACAACCCACATTTTTAACCGATTGTCTCTCTCTAGCTTCAGCTGTGGCTTCTAGGAATATAACCCATCCAGCTGCCCCTTGGAACATCAGAAAAGAACTAGCTTCCTTTCTTACATCTACTTCTCATCTTAACTCTCAAGTGTTTCATATTTACAGGAACCTAAATGGAGTTGCTCACAACCTTGCTCAACAGGTTTATCAGTCTGTTGGTGGTCCTATCCTGGATTGCTCCTCTCACTCTCATGCATCTGATGACTATCCAGTGTCTGCCATTTTGGGTGATTTTAATTTTTCAGGTTTCCAGGTGCACAAGGTATATTGTTTCTAGCAAGCAGGATGGATTCTTGTTCAGGCAGTTCTTCTATCCTCTCTGCTACTAGCTCAGGCCCTGCATCTTAACAACAGACAGTCGTCAATAACTGAATTCTAAGTTGAGCTTAGCTTGCTGCTGGGCATCAGTCATGTTTTCTGATAAGCTAGGCTGGTGCTGCTTCTATTGTTTGCTTCTCAGTCTATGTGTATCTGATCTTTTCTAGATGTAGTTCATCTGGTTGACATTTGGTCAACCTATCTTTGCTAGCATTTAACAGCTCCATTTCTTTGGCTGTTTCCCCTTTCCCTTTCTCTTTTCAAGCCATATGTACTCTCTCTTATACTGTTGTTATGAGTTGTTGATGATATTGGGCACCACTTGGTGCCTTGTTCTGTTCAAAAAAAATTCAAGAGTGACATGTATGAAAGAATTATGAAAGGTGGCTTTGCCACAAATACGATGTCAACTAGATGATCATGCAAAGCAATATGACAATGATGAAGAGTGTCATAATAAACAGAACGGTCGAAAGTTGCATGGCAATATATCTCAGAATGGCTATGGAAATGCCATAATAGGTAGGTAGGTGGCTGTTTTGAGGAAGGTATATGGTGGGTGTATGGTACTGCCGAAAGTAATGCGGCACAAGAGAGGCTAGCAATGGTGGAAGGGTGAGAGTGCGTATTGAAGGAAATATGCCCTAGAGGCAATAATAAAGTTATTATTTATTTCCTTATATCATGATAAATGTTTATTATTCATGCTAGAATTGTATTAACCGGAAACATAATACATGTGTGAATAGATAGACAAACAGAGTGTCACTAGTATGCCTCTACTTGACTAGCTCGTTAATCAAAGATGGTTATGTTTCCTAACCATGGACAAAGAGTTGCTATTTGATTAACGGGGATCACATCATTAGGAGAATGATGTGATTGACATGACCCATTCCATTAGCTTAGCACCCGATCGTTTAGTATGTTGCTATTGCTTTCTTCATGACTTATACATGTTCCTATGACTATGAGATTATGCAACTCCCGTTTGCCGGAGGAACACTTTGTGTGCTACCAAACGTCACAACATAACTGGGTGATTATAAAGGATCTCTACAGGTGTCTCCAAAGGTACATGTTGGGTTGGCGTATTTCGAGATTAGGATTTGTCACTCCGATTGTCGGAGAGGTATCGCTGGGCCCTCTCGGTAATGCACATCACATAAGCCTTGCAAGCATTGCAACTAATGAGTTAGTTGCGAGATGATGTATTATGAAACGAGTAAAGAGACTTGTCGATAACGAGATTGAACTAGGTATTGAGATACCGACGATCGAATCTCGGGCAAGTAACATACCGATGACAAAGGGAACAACGTATGTTGTTATGCGTTCTGACCGATAAAGATCTTCGTAGAATATGTAGGAGCCAATATGAGCATCCAGGTTCCGCTATTGGTTATTGACCGGAGACATGTCTCGGTCATGTCTACATTGTTCTCGAACCCATAGGGTCCGCACGCTTAACATTACGATGATAGTTTCATTATAAGTTTATATATTTTGATGTACCGAAGTTTGTTCAGAGTCCCGGATGTGATCACGGACATGATGAGGAGTCTCAAAATGGTCGAGACATAAAGATTGATATATTGGAAGCCTATGTTTGGACATCAGAAGTGTTCCGGGTGAAATCAGCATTTTACCGGAGTACCGGGAGGTTACCGGACCCCCCCCCCCCGGTAACCTAATGGGCCTTAATGGGCCTAGTGGAGGAATAGGAGAGGAGGCCTAGGGTCTGCCGCACGCCCCTTCCCCCCCCCCAAGTACGAATTGGACAAGGAGGGGGGCGGCGCCCCCCCCTTTCCTTTCTTCCCTCTCCTCCTTCCCCCCAAGTCCTAATCCAACTAGGGAAAGGGGGAATCCTACTCCCGGTAGGAGTAGGACTCCTCCTGCGCGCCTCCTCCTAGGGCCGGCCGCACCCCCCTTGCTCCTTTATATACGGGGGCAGGGGGCACCTCTAGACACACACGTTGATCTTCAAGATCGTTCTCTTAGCCGTGTGCGGTGCCCCCCTCCACCATAATCCTCGATAATATTGTAATGGTGCTTAGGCGAAGCCCTGCGACAGTAGAACATCAAGATCATCACCACGCCGTCGTGCTGACGGAACTCTTCCCCGGCACTTTGCTAGATCGGAGTCCGGGGATCGTCATCGAGCTGAACGTGTGCTAGAACTCGGAGGTGCCCTAGTTTCGGTGCTTGATCGGTCGGGCCGTGAAGACGTACGACTACATCAACCGCGTTGTCATAACGCTTCCGCTGTCGGTCTATGAGGGTACGTAGACAACACTCTCCCCTCTCGTTGCTATACATCACCATGATCTTGCGTGTGTGTAGGAATTTTTTTGAAATTACTACGTTCCCCAACAGTGGCATCCGAGCCTAGGTTTTATATGTTGATGTTATATGCACGAGTAGAACACAACTGAGTTGTGGGCGATATAAGTCATACTGCTTACCAGCATGTCATACTTTGGTTCGGCGGTATTGTTGGATGAAGTGGCCCGGACCGACATTACGCGTACGCTTACGCGAGACTGGTTCTACCGACGTGCTTTGCACACAGGTGGCTGGCGGGTGTCAGTTTCTCCAACTTTAGTTGAACCAAGTGTGGCTACGCCCGGTCCTTGCGAAGGTTAAAACAGCACCAACTTGACAAACTATCGTTGTGGTTTTGATGCGTAGGTAAGATTGGTTCTTGCTTAAGCCCGTAGCAGCCATGTAAAACTTGCAACAACAAAGTAGAGGACGTCTAACTTGTTTTTGCAGGGCATATTGTGATGTGATATGGTCAAGACATGATGCTAAATTTTATTTTATGAGATGATCATGTTTTGTAACCGAGTTATCGGCAACTAGCAGGAGCCATATGGTTGTCGCTTTATTGTATGCAATGCAATTGCGCTGTAATGCTTTACTTTATCACTAAGCGGTAGCGATAGTCGTGGAAGCATAAGATTGGCGAGATGACAACGATGCTACGATGGTGATCAAGGTGTCGCGCCGGTGACGATGGTGATCATGACGGTGCTTCGAAGATGGAGATCACAAGCACAAGATGATGATGGCCATATCATATCACTTATATTGATTGCATGTGATGTTTATCTTTTATGCATCTTATCTTGCTTTGATTGACGGTAGCATTTTAAGATGATCTCTCACTAATTATCAAGAAGTGTTCTCCCTGAGTATGCACCGATGCGAAAGTTCTTCGTGCTGAGACACCACGTGATGATCGGGTGTGATAGGCTCTACGTTCAAATACAACGGGTGCAAAACAGTTGCACACACGGAATACTCAGGTTATACTTGACGAGCCAAGCATATACAGATATAGCCTCGGAACACGGAGACCGAAAGGTCGAGCGTGAATCATATAGTAGATATCATCAACATAGTGATGTTCACCAATGAAACTACTCCATCTCACGTGATGATCGAACATGGTTTAGTTGATTTGGATCACGTGATCACTTAGAGGATTAGAGGGATGTCTATCTAAGTGGGAGTTCTTTAGTAATATGATTAATTGAACTTAAATTTATCATGAACTTAGTACCTGATAGTATCTTGCTTGTTTATGTTTGATTGTAGATAGATGGCCCGTGCTGTTGTTCCGTTGAATTTTAATGCGTTCCTTGAGAAAGCAAAGTTGAAAGATGATGGTAGCAATTACACGGACTGGGTCAGTAACTTGAGGATTATCCTCATTGCTGCACAGAAGAATTACGTCCTGGAAGCACCGCTGGGTGCCAGGCCTACTGCTGGAGCAACGCCAGATGTTATGAACGTCTGGCAGAGCAAAGCTGATGACTACTCGATAGTTCAGTGTGCCATGCTTTACGGCTTAGAATCGGGACTTCAACGATGTTTTGAACGTCACGGAGCATATGAGATGTTCCAGGAGTTGAAGTTAATATTTCAAGCAAATGCCTGGATTGAGAGATACGAAGTCTCCAATAAGTTCTATAGCTGCAAGATGGAGGAGAACAGTTCTGTCAGTGAGCATATACTCAAAATGTCTGGGTATAATAATCACTTGATTCAATTGGGAGTTAATCTCCCAGATGATTGCGTCATTGACAGAATTCTCCAATCACTTCCACCTGGCTACAAGAGCTTCATGATGAACTATAATATGCAAGGGATGAATAAGACAATTCCCGAGCTCTTCGCAATGCTGAAAGCTGCGGAGGTAGAAATCAAAAAGGAGCATCAAGTGTTGATGGTCAACAAGACCACTAGTTTCAAGAAAAAGGGCAAAGGGAAGAAGAAGGGGTACTTCAAAAAGAACAGCAAGCAAGTTGCTGCTCAGGAGAAGAAACCCAAATCTGGACCTAAGCCTGAAACTGAGTGCTTCTACTGCAAGCAGACTGGTCACTGGAAGCGGAAGTGCCCCAAGTATTTCGCGGATAAGAAGGATGGCAAGGTGAACAAAGGTATATGTGATATACATGTTATTGATGTGTACCTTACTAATGCTCACAGTAGCACCTGGGTATTTGATACTGGTTCTGTTGCTAATATTTGCAACTCGAAACAGGGACTATGGATTAAGCGAACACTGGCAAAGGACGAGGTGACGATGCGCGTGGGAAATGGTTCCAAATTCGATGTGATCGCGGTCGGCACGCTACCTCTACATCTACCTTCGGGATTAGTATTAGACCTAAATAATTGTTATTTGGTGCCAGCGTTAAGCATGAACATTATATCTAGATCTTGTTTGATGCGAGACGGTTATTCATTTAAATCAGAGAATAATGGTTGTTCTATTTATATGAGTAATATCTTTTATGGTCATGCACCCTTGAAGAGTGGTCTATTCTTATTAAATCTCGATAGTAGTGACACGCATATTCATAATGTTAAAGCCAAAAGATGCAAAGTTAATAATGATAGTGCAACTTATTTGTGGCACTGCCGTTTAGGTCATATCGATGTAAAGCGCATGAAGAAACTCCATACTGATGGACTTTTGGAACCACTTGATTATGAATCACTTGGTACTTGTGAACCGTGCCTTATGGGCAAGATGACCAAAACACCGTTCTCCGGTACTATGGAGAGAGCAACAGATTTGTTGAAAATCATACATACAGATGTATGTAGCCCGATGAATGTTGAGGCTCGTGGCGGATATCGTTATTTTCTCACCTTCACAGATGACTTAAGCAGATATGGGTATATCTACTTAATGAAACATAAATCTGAAACATTTGAAAAGTTCAAAGAATTTCAGAGTGAAGTTGAAAATCATTGTAACAAGAAAATAAAATTCCTACGATCTGATCGTGGAGGAGAATATTTGAGTTACGAGTTTGGTGTACATTTGAAACAATGCGGAATAGTTTCGCAACTCACGCCACCCGGAACACCACAGCGTAATGGTGTGTCCGAACGTCGTAATCGTACTTTACTAGATATGGTGCGATCTATGATGTCTCTTACTGATTTACCGCTATCGTTTTGGGGTTATGCTTTAGAGACGGCCGCATTCACGTTAAATAGGGCACCATCAAAATCCGTTGACACGATGCCTTATGAACTGTGGTTTGGCAAGAAACCAAAGTTGTCATTTCTGAAAGTTTGGGGCTGCGATGCTTATGTGAAAAAGCTTCAACCTGATAAGCTCGAACCCAAATCGGAGAAATGTGTCTTCATAGGATATCCAAAGGAAACTATTGGATACACCTTCTATCACAGATCCGAAGGCAAGACTTTTGTTGCTAAATTCAGAAACTTTCTAGAGAAGGAGTTTCTCTCGAAAGAAGTGAGTGGGAGGAAAGTAGAACTTGATGAGGTAATTGTACCTGCTCCCTTATTGGAAAGTAGTACATCACAGAAACCAGTTTCTGTGACACCTACACCAATTAGTGAGGACGCTAATGATGATGATCATGAAACTTCAGAACAAGATACTACTGAACCTCGTAGATCAACCAGAGTAAGATCCGCACCAGAGTGGTACGGTAATCCTGTTCTGGAAGTCATGCTACTAGATCATGCTGAACCTACGAACTATGGAGAAGCGATGGTGAGCCCAGATTCCGCAAAATGGCTTGAAGCCATGAAATCTGAGATGGGATCCATGTATGAGAACAAAGTGTGGACTTTGGTTGACTTGCCCAATGATCGGCAAGCAATTGAGAATAAATGGATCTTCAAGAAGAAGACTGACGCTGACGGTAATGTTACTGTCTACAAAGCTCGACTTGTCGCAAAAGGTTTTCGACAAGTTCAAGGGATTGACTATGATGAGACCTTCTCACCCAGAGCGATGCTTAAGTCTATCCGAATCATGTTAGCAATTGCCGCATTTTATGATTATGAAATTTGGCAGATGGATGTCAAAACTGCATTCCTGAATGGATTTCTGGAAGAAGAGTTGTATATGATGCAACCAGAAGGTTTTGTCAATCCAAAGGGAGCTAACAAAGTGTGCAAGCTCCAGCGATCCATTTATGGACTGGTGCAAGCCTCTTGGAGTTGGAATAAACGCTTTGATAATGTGATCAAAGCATTTGGTTTTGTACAGACTTTTGAAGAAGCCTGTATTTACAAGAAAGTGAGTGGGAGCTCTGTAGCATTTCTGATATTATATGTAGATGACATATTACTAATCGGAAATGATATAGAATTTCTGGATAGCATAAAGGGATACTTGAATAAGAGTTTTTCAATGAAAGAACTCGGTGAAGCTGCTTACATATTGGGCATTAAGATCTATAGAGATAGATCAAGATGCTTAATTGGACTTTCACAAAGCACATACCTTGACAAAGTTTTGAAGAAGTTCAAAATGGATCAAGCAAAGAAAGGATTCTTGCCTATGTTACAAGGTGTGAAATTGAGTAAGACTCAATGCCCGACCACTGCAGAAGATAGAGAGAAAATGAAAGATGTTCCCTATGCTTCAGCCATAGGCTCTATCATGTATGCAATGTTGTGTACCAGACATGATGTATGTCTTGCTATAAGTCTAGCAGGGAGGTACCAAAGTAATCCAGGAGTGGATCACTAGACAACGATCAAGAACATCCTGAAATACCTGAAAAGGACTAAGGATATGTTTCTCGTATATGGAGGTGACAAAGAGCTCATCGTAAATGGTTACGTTGATGCAAGCTTTGACACTGATCCGGATGATTCTAAATCGCAAACCGGATACGTTTTTACATTAAACGGTGGAGCTGTCAGTTGGTGCAGTTCTAAACAAAGCGTTGTGGCGGGATCTACATGTGAAGCAGAGTACATAGCTACTTCGGAAGCAGCAAACGAAGGAGTCTGGATGAAGGAGTTCATATCCGATCTAGGTGTCATACCTAGTGCATTGGGACCAATGAAAATCTTCTGTGACAATACTGGTGCAATTGCCTTGGCAAAGGAATCCAGATTTCACAAGAGAACCAAGCACATCAAGAGATGCTTCAATTCCATCCGGGATCTAGTCCAGGTGGGAGACATAGAGATTTGCAAGATACATACGGATCTGAATGTAGTAGACCCGTTGACTAAGCCTCTTCCACGAGCAAAACATGATCAGCACCAAAGCTCCATGGGTGTTAGAATCATTACTGTGTAATCTAGACTATTGACTCTAGTGCAAGTGGGAGACTGAAGGAAATATGCCCTAGAGGCAACAATAAAGTTATTATTTATTTCCTTATATCATGATAAATGTTTATTGTTCATGCTAGAATTGTATTATCCGGAAACATAATACTTGTGTGAATACATAGACAAACTAAACGTCACTAGTGTGCCTCTACTTGACTAGCTCGTTAATAAAAGATGGTTATGTTTCCTAACCATAGACATGTGTTGTCATTTGATTAACGGGATCACATCATTAGGAGAATACTGTGATTGACGTGACCCATTCCATTAGCTTAGCACCCGATCGTTTAGTATGTTGCTATTGCTTTCTTCATGACTTATACATGTTCCTATGACTATGAGATTATGCAACTCCCGTTTGCTGGAGGAACACTTTGTGTGCTACCAAA
Organism: Triticum urartu; assembly: GCF_003073215.2. Taxonomy (NCBI): domain Eukaryota; kingdom Viridiplantae; phylum Streptophyta; class Magnoliopsida; order Poales; family Poaceae; genus Triticum; species Triticum urartu. The sequence goes on from NC_053028.1 coordinate 476,375,456, forward strand.
CGTCACAACGTAACTGGGTGATTATAAAGGAGCTCTACAGGTGTCTCCAAAGGTACATGTTGGGTTGGCGTATTTTGAGATTAGGATTTGTCACTCTGATTGTCGGAGAGGTATCTCTGGGCCCTCTCGGTAATGCACATCACATAAGCCTTGCAAGCATTGCAACTAATGAGTTAGTTGCGAGATGATGTATTATGAAACGAGTAAAGAGACTTGCCGGTAACAAGATTGAACTAGGTATTGAGATACCGACGATCGAATCTCGGGCAAGTAACATACCGATGACAAAGGGAACAACGTATGTTGTTATGCGGTCTGACCGATAAAGATCTTCGTAGAATATGTAGGAGCCAATATGAGCATCCAGGTTACGCTATTGGTTATTGACCGGAGACATGTCTCGGTCATGTCTACATTGTTCTCGAACCCGTAGGGTCCGCACGCTTAACGTTACGATGACAGTTTCATTATGAGTTTATATATTTTGATGTACCGAAGTTTGTTCGGAGTCCCGGATGTGATCACAGACATGACGAGGAGTGTCGAAATGGTCGAGACATAAAGATTGATATATTGGAAGCCTATGTTTGGACATCGGAAGTGTTCCGGGTGAAATCAGCATTTTACCGGAGTACCGGGAGGTTACCGGAACCCCCCGGTAACCTAATGGGCCTTAATGGGCCTAGTGGAGGAAGTGGAGAGGAGGCCTAGGGGCTGCCGCGCGCCCCTTCCCCCCCAAGTCCGAATTGGACAAGGAGGGGGGGCGGCGCCCCCCTTTCCTTTCTTCCCTCTCCTCCTTCCCCCCAAGTCCTAATCCAACTAGGGAAAGGGGGGAATCCTACTCTCGGTAGGAGTAGGACTCCTCCTGCGCGCCTCCTCCTAGGGCCGGCCGCACCCCCCCCCCCCTTGCTCCTTTATATACGGGGGCAGGGGGCACCTCTAGACACACAAGTTGATCTTCAAGATTGTTCTCTTAGCTGTGTGCGGTGCCCCCCTCCACCATAATCCTCGATAATATTGTAGTGGTGCTTAGGCGAAGCCCTGCGACAGTAGAACATCAAGATCGTCACCACGCCGTCGTGCTGACAGAACTCTTCCCCAACACTTTGTTGGATCGGAGTCCGGGGATCATCATCGAGCTGAACGTGTGCTAGAACTCGGAGGTGCCGTAGTTTCAGTGCTTGATCGGTCGGGCCGTGAAAACGTACGACTACATCAACCGCGTTGTCATAACGCTTCCGCTGTCGGTCTACGAGGGTACGTAGACAACACTCTCCCCTCTCGTTGCTATACATCACCATGATCTTGCGTGTGCGTAGGAATTTTTTTGAAATTACTACGTTCCCCAACACCTGGGGTCTGGCCCCTGGACTCCGCAAAACTTCCTTTTGCGCTTTCCAAAAACCTTGTGGGCTTTCCCCTTTGGCTCAAATAAAGTGTTCTCGTACCCAAACATTTCGGGAAACATCCGGAACCCCTTCCGGTGAATTCCGGAACCCTTCTGATGACCAAACACTATTATCCCATATATCAAACTTTATCTCTGGACCATTCCGGAGTTCCTCGTCATGTCCGTGATCTCATCCCGGACTCCAAACAACATTCAGTCATCAACATACATAACTCATATAGTACTATATCGTCAACGAACGTTAAGCGTGCGGACCCTACGGGTTCGAGAACTATGTAGACATGACCGAGACACCTCTCTGGTCAATAACCAATAGCGGGACCTGGATGCCCATATTGGCTCCTACATATTCTACGAAGATCTTTATCGGTCAGACCGCATAACAACATACGTTGTTCCCTTTGTCATCGCTATGTTACTTTCCCGAGATTCGATCGTCGGTATCTCAATACCTAGTTCAATCTCGTTACCGGCAAGTCTCTTTACTCGTTCCGTAATACATCATCTCGTAACTAACTCATTAGTTGCAATGCTTGCAAGGCTTATAGTGATGTACATTACCGAGTGGGCCCAGAGATACCTCTCCGACAATCGGAGTGACAAATCCTAATCTCGAAATACGCCAACCCAACAAGTACCTTTGGAGACACCTATAGAGCACCTTTATAATCACCTAGTTACGTTGTGATGTTTGGTAGCACACAAAGTCTTCCTCCGGTAAACGGGAGTTGCATAATCTCATAGTCATAGGAACATGTATAAGTCATGAAGAAAGCAATAGCAACAAACTAAACAATCAAGTGCTAAGCTAACGGAATGGGTCACATCATTCTCCTAATGATGTGATCCCGTTAATCAAATGACAACTCATGTCTATGGTTGGGAAACATAACCATCTTTGATTAACGAGCTAGTCAAGTAGAGGCATACTAGTGACTCTGTTTGTCTATGTATTCACACATGTATTATGTTTCTGGTTAATACAATTCTAGCATGAATAATAAACATTTATCATGATATAAGGAAATAAATAATAACTTTATTATTACCTCTAGGGCATATTTCCTTCAGGATCCTCATCCACTTGCTAATCTTTTTAAGAGAACCCATTATGATGAACCAATTGCTAGTGAGTTTTGTGCACTAGATTATCTTTATGAAGTTTTGCTTGAAATTCGTGAATCTGAAAAGTGTGATGAATTACTTTATGAAGCGATTCACGATAGATCTTTGAATAAAAAGCATGATTGCAATGATTTTACTATAAATTCCCTTGATGTCAATTGTGCTAATAATATGCAAAACCCTAAGCTTGGGGATGCTAGTTTTGCTATGTCTACTACTTGTTGTAATGATCATGATTGGGGTGATTCTTCTTATGATATTGAAAATTTATTTAAGCCCCATGATGAATATGAGATTGATAATAGTGTTTGCAATATTATTGAAAGTGAGTTTAGAAGAGTGTCAACTTTAGATCCCACATATTTGGAGAATGTTCAATCTTATGAATTTTTTTATAAAAGTGGTTTTGGAAAGGTCATGACTTTAGTTAATGTTAATCCCACTATTTTGGAAGAGTGTCAACTTTGCATGCATATGGATCATGTTGAAAATATTTTATGTGATATCTATTTTATTGAATTTGCTTATGATCCTACATATAATTATTATGAGAGAGGAAAATATGGTGGTAGAAATTTTTATGTTACTAAATTACCTCTCGTTATGTTGAGATTACTATTGTTTCTTTCCTCTTCCATTCATATGCTAGTTTTTGGTTTCCATGATAATTTATTTGCCTATAAGATGCCTATGCATAGGAAGTATGTTAGACTTAGATGTGTTTGTCACATGTTTTATGATGCTCTCTTTGTGCTTCAATTCTTGTCTTTCATGTGAGCATCATTAAAATTATCAATGCCTAGCTATAAGGCTTTAAAGAAAAGCGCTTGTTGGGAGACAACCCAATATTATTACTTGATGTTATTTAATAAATAAATTATTTAGCATCTTTTTTGGTTGTGTTTTTTGTGTTTAATTAGTATTTGTAGCAAGTATAACCGTTGGGAAGACTTGGAGAAAGTCTTGTTGAACTTGCTGTAAAAAACAGAAACTTTAGCGCTCACAAGAACTGCTGTCATTTTTATTTGAAGAGTGATATTTAGTTAATTATTTTTGAAGATGATTAATAGATAAATTCCTCACGTCCAGAAATTTATTTTAGAATTTTTGTGGTTCCTGATCTTGCGCTAGCTACAGATTACTACAGACTGTTCTGTTTTTGACAGATTCTGTTTTCCGTGTGTTGTTTGCTTATTTTGATGAATCTATGGCTAGTAAAATAGTTTATAATCCATAGAGAAGTTGGAATACAGTAGGTTTAACACCAATATAAGTAAATAATGAGTTCATTACAGTACCTTGAAGTGGTCTTTTGTTTTCTTTCGCTAACGGAGCTCACGAGTTTTCTATTTTGAGTTTTGTGTTGTGAAGTTTTCAAGTTTTGGGTGAATTCTTTTGATGGATCATGGAACAAGGAGTGGCAAGAGCCTAATCTTGGGGATGCCCATGGCACCCCCAAGATAATCCAAGGACACCAAAAAGTCAAAGCTTGGGGATGCCCCGGAAGGCATCCCCTCTTTCGTCCACTTCCATCAGTAATTTACTTGGAGCTATATTTTTATTCACCAACATGATATGTGTTTTGCTTGGAGCGTCTTGTATTATTTGTGTCTTTGTGTATTAGTATGCCATAATCATCCTTGCTGAACACACCTTTTGAGATAGCCATACATGAATTAAAATTTGATAGAATACTCTATGTGCCTCACTTATATCTTTTGAGCTAAGTAGTTTTGCTCTATGTGCTTCACTTATATCTTTTGAGCGTTATAATTTTGCTCTATGTGCTTCACTTAGATATTTTAGAGCACGGTGGTGGATTTTTTTTTAAATAAACTATTGATGTCTCATGCTTCACTTAAATTATTTTGAGAGTCTCTTAATAGCATGGTAATTTGCTTAATAATAATATGCTTGGTATTCAAGATTTGTGAAACTTTCTTTTGAGTGTGTTGAATACTAAGAAAAGATTGAAGCATGATAATTGTTTTGAGATATGGAGGTGATAATATTAAAGTCATGCTAGTTGAGTAGTTGTGAATTTAAAGAATATTTGTGTTAAAGTTTGTGATTCCCGTAGCATGCACGTATGGTGAACCGTTATGTGATGAAGTCGGAGCATGATTTATTTATTGATTGTCTTCCTTATGAGTGGCGGTCGGGGACGAGCGATGGTCTTTTCCTACCAATCTATCCCCCTAGGAGCATGCGCGTAATACTTTGCTTTGGTAACTTCTAGATTTTTGCAATAAGTATATGCGTTCTTTATGACTAATGTTGAGTCCATGGATTATACGCACTCTCACCCTTCCACCTTTGCTAGCCTCTCTAATACCGCGCACCTTTCGCCGGTATCATACACCTACCATATACCTTCCTCAAAACAGCCACCATACCTACCTATTATGGCATTTCCATAGCCATTCCAAGATATATTGCCATGCAACTTTCCACCATCTAGTTCATCATGACACATTCATCATTGTCATATTGCATATCCCGGTACACCGCCGAAGGCATTCATTTAGAGTCATATTTTGTTCTAAGTATTGAGTTGTAAGAAAAATAAAAGTGTGATGATCATCATTATTAGAGCATTGTCCCAGTGAGGAAAGAATGATGGAGACTATGATTCCCCCATAATTCAGGATGAGACTCCGGACGAAAAATAAAATAAAATAAAATAAAGAGGCCAAAGAAGCCCAAATAAAAAGAGGCCATAAAAAAGAGAAAAGGCCCAAATAAAAAAATGATGAGATAAAAAGAGAGAAGGAACAATGTTACTATCCTTTTACCACACTTGTGCTTCAGAGTAGCACCATGATCTTCATAGTAGAGAGTCTCTCATGTTATCACTTTCATATACTGGTGGGAATTTTTCATTATAGAACTTGGCTTGTATATTCCAATGATGGGCTTCCTCAAATTGCCCTAGGTCTTCATGAGCAAGCAAGTTGGATGCACACCCACTTAGTTTCTTTTTGAGCTTTCATATACTTATAGCTCTAGTGCATCCGTTGCATGGCAATCCCTACTCACTCACATTGATATCTATTGATGGGCATCTCCATAGCCCGTTGATACGCCTAGTTGATGTGAGACTATCTTCTCCTTTTTGTCTTCTCCACAACCACCATTCTATTCCACCTATAGTGCTATATCCATGGCTCAAGCTCATGTATTGCGTGAAGATTGAAAAAGTTAGAGTATGAAACAATTGCTTGGCTTGTCATCGGGGTTGTGCATGATTTAAATACTTTGTGTGGTGAAGATAGAGCATAGCCAGACTATATGATTTTGTAGGGATAACTTTCTTTGGCATGTTATTTCGAGAAGACATAATTGCTTTATTAGTATGCTTGAAGTATTATTATTTCTATGTCAATATGAACTTTTGTCTTGAATCTTTCGAATCTGAATATTCATATCACAATTAAGAAGATTTGCATTGAAATTATGCCAAGTAGCACTCCGCGGCAAAAATTCTCTTTTTATCATTTACCTACTCCAGGACGAGCAGGAATTAAGCTTGGGGATGCCTGATACGTCTCCAACGTATCTATAATTTTTTATTGCTCCATGCTATATTATCTACTGTTTTGGACTATATTGGGCTTTATTTTCCACTTTTATATTATTTTTGGAACTAACCTATTAACCGGAGGCCCAGCCCAGAATTGTTGTTTTTTGCCTATTTCAGTGTTTCGAAGAAACGGAATATCAAACGGAGTCCAAACGGAATAAAACCTTCGGGAATGTGATTTTCTCACCGAACGTGATCCAGGAGACTTGGACCCTGCTCCAAGGAACAAAAGAGGCGGTCACGAGGGTGCCCCCCTAGGGCGCGCCCCCTGCCTTGTGGGCCCCTCGGTGCTCCTCCGGCGTACTCCTTCCTCCTATATATACCTACATACCCCCAAACGATCAGAACAGGAGCCAAAAACCTAATTCCACCGCCTCAACTTTCTGTATCCACGAGATCCCATCTTGGGGCCTGTTCCAGAGCTCCGCCGGAAGAGGGCCGTCATCACGGAGGCTTCTACATTATCATAGCCTCTCCGATGAAGTGTGAGTAGTTTACCTCAGACCTTCGGGTCCATAGTTAGTAGCTAGATGGCTTCTTCTCTCTCTTTGAATCTCAATACAAAGTTCTCCCCCTCTCTTGTGGAGATCTATTCGATGTAATCTTCTTTTTGCGGTGTGTTTGTTGAGACCGATGAATTGTAGGTTTATGATCAAGTCTATCTATGAATAATATTTGAATCTTCTCTGAATTCTTTTATGCATGATTGGTTACCTTTGCAAGTCTCTTCGAATTATCCGTTTGGTTTGGCCAACTAGATTGGTAGTTCTTGCCATGGGAGAAGTGCTTAGCTTTGGGTTCGATCTTGCGGTGTCCTTTCCCAGTGACAGAAGGGGCAGCAAGGCACGTATTGCATCGTTGCCATCGAGGATAACAAGATGGGGTTTATTTCATATTGCATGAATTTATCTCTCTACATCATGTCATCTTGCTTAAGGCGTTACTCTGTTTTTACCTTAATACTCTAGATGCATGCTGGATAGCGGTCGTTGAGTGGAGTAATAGTAGTAGATGCAGAATCGTTTCGGTCTACTTGTCACGGACGTGATGCCTATATACATGATCATGCCTAGATATTCTCATAACTATGCTCAATTCTGTCAATTGATCAACAGTAAGTTGTTCACCCACCGTAGAATACTTATGCTCTTGAGAGAAGCCACTAGTGAAACCTATGGCCCCCGGGTCTATTCTCATCATATCAATTTCCATCACTTTAATCTTGCTTTGCTTTTTTACTTTGCCTTTGCTTTTTACTTTGCATCTTTATACCAAAAATACCAAAAAAATTATATCTATCAGATCTCACTCTCATAAGTGACCGTGAAGGGACTGACAACCCCTAATCGCGTTGGTTGCGAGTAGCTATCATTTTGTGCAGGTACGAGGGACTTGAGCGTGGCCTCCTACTGGATTGATACCTTGGTTCTCAAAAACTGAGGGAAATACTTACGCTACTCTGCTGCATCATCCCTTCCTCTTCGGGGAAAACTAACGCAAGCTCAAGACGTAGCACCTTACACTTATTCCATGAATCAATACAATTTTTAGGCAAGGATGAAAACCAAGTTTTAGCACGATCTCATAGTGAGAATGGAAATAACATCAATTTGACAATATCATTATCCACATATTTTTTCTTTTGCATATCACACAATTCAACAAAAATATTAAGATGGGAAGCAACATCTTCATTAGGACTACCAGGAAATTGTTCTTTCATAACAAGATTCAACAAAGCGGCATTAATTTCATAAGATTCCGCACTAGTGGTGGGAGCAATTAGAGTACTAATAAAATCATTATTATTAGTGTTGGAAAAATCACACAACTTAGTATTTTCTTGAGACATCGTGACAAAGAAAGCAATCTAGCACACAAGCAAATGAAAAGGCAAACAAAAAGAAGGTAAATATTTTTGTATTTTTCTGAAAATGTTTTTGAAGTGGAGGAGAGGAAAACGAGAGGCAAATGGAAAATAATGTAAATACAAGATATGATAGTTTATGATGGGTACTTGGTAGGCTTGATGTAGATCATCCTCGGCAACGGCGCCAGAAATTCTTCTTGCTACTTCTTGAGCTTGCGTTGGTTTTTCCCTTGAAGAGGAAAGGGTGATGCAACAAAGTAGAGATAAGTATTTCCCTCATTTGAGAACCAAGGTATCAATCAAGTGGAAGGAACACACAAGTCTCCAATAATTGCACCTACACAAACAAACCAATACTTCCACCCAACGCGATAAAGGGGTTGCCAATCCCTTCACGATTACTTGCAAGGATGAGATCTGATAGTGATGGATATAAAAGATAAGTAAAAGTGCGAAATAAAATAAGAGTAAACAAATTGCAGCAAGATATTTTTGGGTTTTTTATTTTTTAGATATGAAAATAATATGATAAAAGATAGAGCCGGGGCCATATTTTTCACTAGAGTCTTCTCTCTTGAAAGAAAACATGTGGTGGGTAAAGAAATTACTGTTGAGCAATTGATAGAAAAGCGCATAGTTATGAAGATATCCAAGGCAATGATCATGTATATAGGCCTCATGTCCGAGACAAGTAGACCGACTCCTGCCTGCATCTACTACTATTACTCCACACATCGACCGATATCCAGCATGCATCTAGTGTATTAAGTTGACAAGAACGGAGTAACGCCTTAAGCAAGATGACATGATGTAGAGGGATAGATCCAATGAATATGAATAAAACCCATGTTTTTATCCTTAATGGCAACAATACAAATACGTGTCATGTCCCTTTCTGTCACTGGGATTGAGCACCGCAAGATTGAACCCATTACAAAGCACCTCTCCCATTGCAAGAAAAATCAATCTAGTTGGCCAAACCAAATCAATAGATCGGAGAGAAATACAAAGCTATATAAATCATGCATAAAAGAGTTTAGAGAAGACTCAAATAGTATTCATAGATAATCTGATCATAAATCCACAATTCGTCGGGTCTCAACAAACACACCAGGACAGAAGATTACATCGAATAGATCTCCAAGAACATCGAGGAGAACATTGTATTTAAGATCAAAGAGAGAGAAGAAGCCATCTAGCTACTAGGTATGGACCCATAGGTCTGTGGTAAACTACTCACACATCATCGGTAGGGCAACAAGGTTGATGTAGAAGCCCTCCGTGATCGAATCCCCCTCCGGCAGAGTACCAGAAAAGGTCCCCAGATGGGATCTCACGAAGACATAAACTTGTGGCGGTGGAAAAGTTTTTTTGGTATGCCCTCTATGAAGGAAATATGCCCTAGAGGCAATAATAAAGTTATTATTTATTTCCTTATTTCATGATAAATGTTTATTATTCATGCTAGAATTGTATTAACCGGAAACATAATACATGTGTGAATACATAGACAAACAGAGTGTCACTAGTATGCCTCTACTTGACTAGCTCATTGAATCAAAGATGGTTAAGTTTCCTAGCCATAGACATGAATTGTCATTTGATTAACGGGGTCACATCATTAGAGAATGATGTGATTGACTTGACCCATTTCGTTAGCATAGCACTTGATCGTTTAGTTTGTTGCTATTGCTTTCTTCATGACTTATACATGTTCATATGACTATGAGATTATGCAACTCCCGTTTACCGGAGGAACACTTTGTGTGCTACCAAACGTCACAACATAACTGGGTGATTATAAAGGTGCTCTACGGGTGTCTCCAAAGGTACATGTTGGGTTGGCGTATTTCGAGATTAAGATTTGTCACTCCGATTGTCGGAGAGGTATCTATGGGCCCTCTCGGTAATGCACATCACTTAAAGCCTTGCAAGCATTGCAACTAATGAGTTAGTTGCGGGATGATGTATTAAGGAACGATTAAAGAGACTTGCCGGTAACGAGATTGAACTAGGTATTGAGATACCGAGGATCGAATCTCGGGCAAGTAACATACCGATGACAAAGGGAACAACGTATGTTGTTATGCGGTCTGACCGATAAATATCTTCGTAGAATATGTAGGAGCCAATATGAGCATCCAGGTTCCGCTATTGGTTATTGACCGGAGACGTGTCTCGGTCATGTCTACATTGTTCTCGAACCCGCAGGGTCCGCATGCTTAACGTTATGATGACAGTTTCATTATGAGTTTATATATTTTTGATGTACCGAAGGTTGTTCGGAGTCCAGGATGTGATCACGGACTTGACGAGGAGTCTTGAAATGGTCGAGACACAAAGATCGATATATTGGACGACTATATTTGGACACCGGAAAGGTTCCGGGTAAGATTGGGACAATACCGGATCACCGGGAGGTTATCGGAACCCCCAGAGGTATATGGGCCTTATTGGGCCTTAGTGGAAAGGAGGGGAAAGGAGTAAGGGAGGGGGCGTGCCCCCCCAAGCCCAATCCGAATTGGGAGGGCCCCCCCTTTCCTTCCTCCCTCCTTCCTCTTCCTTCCCTCTCCTACTCCTAATAGGAAAAAGGGGAGTCCTACTCCCGGTGGGAGTTGGACTCCCCCCCCCTTGGGCGCGCCACCCTCCTTGGCCGGCCCCCTCCTCCACTCCTTTATATACGGGGGCAGGGGGGCACCCCAGAGACCCAACAATTGATCATTGATCTCTTAGCCGTGTGCGGTGCCCCCCTCCACCATAATCCTGATAATATTGTAGTGGTGCTTAAGCGAAGCCCTACGACGGTAGAACATCAAGATCGTCACCACGCCGTCGTGCTGATGGAACTCATCCCCAACACTTTGCTGGATCAGAGTCCGGGGATCGTCATCGAGCTGAACGTGTGCAAAAACTCGGAGGTGCCATAGTTTCGGTGCTTGACCGGTCGGGCCGTGAAGACGTACGACTACATCAACCGCGTTGTTATAACGCTTCCGCTTCCGGTCTACGAGAGTACGTAGACAACACTCTCCCCTCTCGTTGCTGTGCATCACCATGATCTTGCGTGTGCGTAGGATTTTTTTTGAAATTACTACGTTCCCCAATAGTGGTATTAGAGCCTAGGTTTTATGTGTTGATGTTATATGCACGAGTAGAACACAAGTGAGTTGTGGGCGATATAAGTCATACTTCTTACCAGCATGTCATACTTTGGTTCGGCAGTATTGTTGGATGAAGCGGCCTGGACCGACATTACACGTACGCTTACGCGAGACTGGTTCTACCGACGTGCTTTGCACACAGGTGGCTGGCAGGTGTCAGTTTCTCCAACTTTAGTTGAACCGAGTGTGGCTACGCCCGGTCCTTGCGAAGGTTAAAACAGGACCAACTTGACAAATTATCATTGTGGTTTTTGATGCGTAGGTAAGATTGGTTCTTGCTAAGCCCGTAGCAGCCACGTAAAACTTGCAACAAACAAAGTAGAGAACGTCCACCTTGTTTTTGCAGGGCATGTTGTGATGTGATATGGTCAAGGCATGATGCTAAATTTTATTCTATGAGATGATCATGTTTTGTAACCAAGTTATCGGCAACTGGCAGGAGCCATATGGTTGTCGCTTTATTGTATGCAATGCAATCGCCCTGTAATGCTTTACTTTATCACTAAGCGGTAGCGGTAGTCGTAGAAGCATAAGATTGGCGAGACGACAACGATGCTACGATGGAGATCAAGGTGTCGCGCCGGTGACGATGGTGATCATGACGATGCTTCGGAGATGGAGATCACAAGCACAAGATGATGATGGCCATATCATATCACTTATATTGATTGCATGTGATGTTTATCTTTTATGCATCTTATCTTGCTTTGATAGACAGTAGCATTATAAGATTATCTCTCACTAAATTTCAAGATAAAAGTGTTCTCCCTGAGTATGCACCGTTGCCAAAGTTCGTCGTGCCCAAACACCACGTGATGATCGGGTGTGATAAGCTCTACGTCCATCTACAACGGGTGCAAGCCAGTTTTTGCACACGCAGAATACTCAGGTTAAACTTGACGAGCCTAGCATATGCAGATATGGCCTCGGAACACTAAGACCGAAAGGTCGAGCGTGAATCATATAGTAGATATGATCAACATAGTGATGTTCACCATTGAAAACTACTCCATTTCACGTGATGATCGGTTTTGGTTTAGTTGATTTGGATCACGTGATCACTTAGAAGATTAGAGGGATGTCTTTCTAAGTGGGAGTTCTTAAGTAATATGATTAATTGAACATAAATTTATCATGAACTTAGTACCTGATAGTATCTTGCTTGTTTATGTTTGATTGTAGATAGATGGCCCGTGTTGTTGTTCCGTTGAATTTTAATGCGTTCCTTGAGAAAGCAAAGTTGAAAGATGATGGTAGCAATTATACGGACTGGGTCCGTAACTTGAGGATTATCCTCATTGCTGCACAGAAGAATTACGTCCTGGAAGCACCGCTGGGTGCCAGGCCTGCTGCTGATGCAACTGGCGATGTTAAGAACGTCTGGCAGAGCAAAGCTGGTGACTACTCGATAGTTCAATGTGCCATGCTTTACGGCTTAGAACCGGGTCTTCAACGATGTTTTGAACGTCATGGAGCATATGAGATGTTCCAGGAGTTGAAGCTAATATTTCAAGCAAATGCCCGGATTGAGAGATATGAAGTCTCTAATAAGTTCTATAGCTGCAAGATGGAGGAGAACAGTTCTGTCAGTGAGCATATACTCAAAATGTCTGGGTATAATAATCACTTGATTCAACTGGGAGTTAATCTTCCGGATGATTGCGTCATTGACAGAATTCTCATCACTTCCACCTAGCTACAAGAGCTCCGTGATGAACTATAATATGCAAGGGATGGATAAGACAATTCCCGAGCTCTTTGCAATGCTAAAAGTTGCGGAGGTAGAAATCAAGAAGGAGCATCAAGTGTTGATGGTCAACAAGACCACTAGTTTCAAGAAAAAGGGCAAGGGGAAGAAGAAGGGGAACTTCAAGAAGAATAGCAAGGAAGTTGCTGCTCAGGAGAAGAAACCCAAGTCTGGACCTAAGCCTGAAACTGAGTGCTTCTACTACAAGCAGACTGGTCACTGGAAGCGGAAGTGCCCCAAGTATTTCGCGGATAAGAAGGATGGCAAGGTGAACAAAGGTATATGTGATATACATGTTATTGATGTGTACCTTACTAGAGCTCGCAGTAGCACCTGGGTATTTGATACTGGTTCTGTTGCTAATATTTGCAACTCGAAACAGGGACTATGGATTAAGCGAACACTGGCAAAGGACGAGGTGACGATGCGCGTGGGAAATGGTTCCAAATTCGATGTGATCGCGGTCGGCACGCTACCTCTACATCTACCATCGGGATTAGTATTAGACCTAAATAATTGTTATTTGGTGCCAGTGTTGAGCATGAACATTATATCTGGATCTTGTTTGATGCGAGACGGTTATTCATTTAAATCAGAGAATAATGGTTGTTCTATTTATATGAGTAATATCTTTTATGGTCATGCACCCTTGAAGAGTGGTCTATTTTTTATGAATCTCGATAGTAGTGATACACATATTCATAATGTTGAAGCCAAAAGATGCAGAGTTGATAATGATAGTGCAACTTATTTGTGGCACTGCCGTTTAGGTCATATCGATGTAAAGCGCATGAAGAAACTCCATACTGATGGACTTTTGGAACCACTTGATTATGAATCACTTGGTACTTGCGAACCGTGCCTCATGGGCAAGATGATTAAAACGCCGTTCTCCGGTACTATGGAGAGAGCAACAGATTTGTTGGAAATCATACATACAGATGTATGTGGTCCAATGAATGTTGAAGCTCGTGGCAGATATCGTTATTTTCTCACCTTCACAGATGATTTAAGCAGATATGGGTATATCTACTTAATGAAATATAAGTCTGAAACATTTGAAAAGTTCAAAGAATTTCAGAGTGAAGTTGAAAATCATCGTAACAAGAAAAAAAGTTCCTACGATCTGATCGTGAAGGAGAATATTTGAGTTACGAGTTTGGTTTACATTTGAAACAATGCAGAATAGTTTCGCAACTCACGCCACCCGGAACACCACAGCGTAATGGTGTGTCCGAACGTCGTAATCGTACTTTACTTGATATGGTGCGATCTATGATGTCTCTTACAGATTTACCGCTATCATTTTGGGGTCATGCTTTAGAGACGGCCGCATTCATGTTAAATAGGGCACCATCAAAATCCGTTGAGACGACGCCTTATGAACTATGGTTTGGCAAGAAACCAAAGTTTTCGTTTCTGAAAGTTTGGGGCTGCGAAGCTTATGTGAAAAAGCTTCAACCTGATAAGCTCGAACCCAAATCGGAGAAATGTGTCTTCATAGGATACCCGAAGGAGACTGTTGGTTACACCTTCTATCACAGATCCGAAGGCAAGACATTTGTTGCTAAGAATGGATCATTTCTAGAGAAGGAGTTTCTCTCGAAAGAAGTGAGTGGGAGGAAAGTAGAACTTGATGAGGTAACTGTACCTGCTCCCTTATTGGAAAGTAGTACATCACAGAAACCGGTTTCTGTGACACCTACACCAATTAGTGAGGAAGCTAATGATGATGATCATGAAACTTCACAACAAGTTACTACTGAACCTCGTAGATCAACCAGAGTAAGATCCGCACCAGAGTGGTACGGTAATCCTGTTCTGGAAGTCATGCTACTAGATCATGATGAACCTACGAACTATGAAGAAGCAATGGTGAGCCCAGATTCCGCAAAATGGCTTGAAGCCATGAAATCTGAGATGGGATCCATGTATGAGAACAAAGTTTGGACTTTGGTTGACTTGCCCAATGATCGGCAAGCAATTGAAAATAAATGGATCTTCAAGAAGAAGACTAACACTGACGGTAATGTTACTGTCTACAAAGCTCGACTTGTCGCAAAAGGTTTTCGACAAGTTCAAGGAATTGACTACGATGAGACCTTCTCACCCGTAGCGATGCTTAAGTCTGTCCGAATCATGTTAGCAATTGCCGCATTTTATGATTATGAAATTTGGCAGATGGATGTCAAAACTGCATTCCTGAATGGATTTCTGGAAGAAGAGTTGTATATGGTGCAGCCGAAAGGTTTTGTCGATCCAAAAGGAGATAACAAAGTGTGCAAGCTCCAGCGATCCATTTATGGACTGGTGCAAGCATCTCGGAGTTGGAATAAACGCTTTGATAGTGTGATCAAAGCATTTGGTTTTGTACAGACTTTTGGAGAATCATGTATTTACAAGAAAGTGAGTGGGAGCTCTGTAGCATTTCTGATATTATATGTGGATGACATATTGCTAATCGGAAATGATACAGAATTTCTGGATAGCATAAAGGGATACTTGAATAAGAGTTTTTCAATGAAAGACCTCGGTGAAGCTGCTTACATATTGGGCATTAAGATCTATAGAGATAGATCAAGACACTTAATTGGACTTTCACAAAGCACATACCTTGACAAAGTTTTGAAGAAGTACAAAATGGATCAAGCAAAGAAAGGATTCTTGCCTGTGTTACAAGGTGTGAAGTTGAGTAAGACTCAATGCCCGACCACTGCAGAAGATAGAGAGAAAATGAAAGATGTTCCCTATGCGTCAGCCATAGGCTCTATTATGTATGCAATGCTGTGTACCAGACCTGATGTGTGCCTTGCTATAAGTCTAGTAGGGAGGTACCAAAGTAATCCAGGAGTGGATCACTGGACAGCGGTCAAGAACATCCTGAAATACCTGAAAGGGACTAAGGATATGTTTCTCATATATGGAGGTGACAAAGAGCTCATCGTAAATGGTTACGTTGATGCAAGCTTTGACACTGACCCGGATGATTCTAAATCGCAAACCGGATATGTATTTACATTAAACGGTGGAGCTGTCAGTTGGTGCAGTTCTAAACAAAGCGTCGTGGCGGGATCTACCTGTGAAGTGGAGTACATAGCTGCTTCGGAAGCAGCAAACGAAGGAGTCTGGATGAAGGAGTTCATGTCCGATCTAGGTGTCATACCTAGTGCATCGGGTCCAATGAAAATCTTTTGTGACAATACTGGTGCAATTTCCTTGGCAAAGGAATCCAGATTTCACAAGAGAACCAAGCACATCAAGAGACGCTTCAATTCCATCCGGGATCTAGTCCAGGTGGGAGACATAGAGATTTGCAAGATACATACGGATCTGAATGTAGCAGACCCATTGACTAAGCCTCTTCCACGATCAAAACATGATCAGCACCAAGGCTCCATGGGTGTTAGAATCATTACTGTGTAATCTAGATTATTGACTCTAGTGCAAGTGGGAGACTGAAGGAAATATGCCCTAGAGGCAATAATAAAGTTATTATTTATTTCCTTATATCATGATAAATGTTTATTATTCATGCTAGAATTGTATTAACCGGAAACGTAATACTTGTGTGAATACATAGACAAACAAAGTGTCACTAGTATGCCTCTACTTGACTAGCTCGTTAATCGAAGATGGTTATCTTTCCTAACCATAGACATGAGTTGTCATTTGATTAATGGGTTCACATCATTAGGAGAATGATGTGATTGACATGACCCATTCCATTAGCTTAGCACCCGATCGTTTAGTATGTTGCTATTGCTTTCTTCATGACTTATACATGTTCCTATGACTATGAGATTATGCAACTCCCATTTACCGGAGGAACACTTTGTGTGCTACCAAACGTCACAATGTAACTGGGTGATTATAAAGGTGCTCTACAGGTGTCTCCAAAGGTACATGTTGGGTTGGCGTATTTCGAGATTAGGATTTGTCGCTCTAATTGTCGGAGAGGTATCTCTGGGCCCTCTCGGTAATACACATCACTTAAGCCTTGGAAGCAATGCAACTAATAATTTAGTTGCAAGATGATGTATTACAGAATGAGTAAAGAGACTTGCCGGTAACGAGATTGAACTAGGTATTGAGATACCGACGATCGAATCTCGGGCAAGTAACATACCAATGACAAAGGGAACAACATATATTGTTATGCGGTCTAACCGATAAAGATCTTCGTAGAATATGTAGGAGCCAATATGAGCATCCAGGTTCCGCTATTGGTTATTGACCGGAGACGTGTCTCGGTCATGTCTACATTGTTCTCGAACCCGTAGGGTCCGCACGCTTAACGTTACGATGATAGTTTCATTATGAGTTTATATATTTTTGATGTACCGAAGGTTGTTCTGAGTCCTGGATGTGATCACGAACTTGACGAGGAGTCTCGAAATGGTCGATACATAAAGATCGATATATTGGACGACTATATTTGGACACCGAAAAGGTTCCGGGTAAGATTGGGACAATACCGGATCACCGGGAGGTTATCGGAACCCCCCGGGAGGTATATGGGCCTTATTGGGCCTTAGTGGAAAGGAGGGGAAAGGAGCAAGGGAGGGGGCGCCCCCCCCCAAGCCCAATCCGAATTGGGAGGGGGGTCGGCCCCCCTTTCCTTCCTCCCTCCTTCCTCTTCCTTCCCTCTCCTACTCCTAATAGGAAAAAGGGGAGTCCTACTCTCGGTGGGAGTTGGACTCCCCCCCTTGGGCGCGCCACCCTCCTTGGCCGGCCCCCTCCTCCACTCCTTTATATACGGGGGCAGGGGGCACCCCAGAGACACAACAATTGATCATTGATCTCTTAGCCGTGTGCGGTGCCCCCCTCCACCATAATCCTCGATAATATTGTAGCGGTGCTTAGGCGAAGCCCTGCGACGGTAGAACATCAAGATCGTCACCACGCCGTCGTGCTGACGGAACTCATCCCTGACACTTTGCTGGATCGGAGTCCGGGGATCGTCATCGAGCTGAACGTGTGCAAAAACTCGGAGGTGTCGTAGTTTCGGTGCTTGATCGGTCGGGCCATGAAGACGTACGACTACATCAACCGCGTTGTTATAACGCTTCCGCTTCCGGTCTATGAGGGTACGTAGACAACACTCTCCCCTCTCGTTTTTGTGCATCACCATGATCTTGCATGTGCGTAGGAATTTTTTTTGAAATTACTACGTTCCCCAACACTCTGGTCTACGGGGAATATTTAGGTATTTATAGAAGACAAATTTGGGTTGGAAGTGCCACGGGGGGACCACAAGCTTGGGGGATGCCCCCTAGGGTGAAGGAAATATGCCCTAGAGGCAATAATAAAGTTGTTATTTATATTTCCTTATACCATGATAAATGTTTATTATTCATGCTAGAATTGTATTAACCGGAAACTTAGTACATGTGTGAATACATAGACAAACAGAGTGTCACTAGTATGCCTCTACCTGACTAGCTCGTTGATCAAAGATGGTTAAGTTTCCTAGCCATGGACCAAGAGTTGTCATTTGATAAACATGATCACATCATTAGAGAATGATGTGATTGACTTGACCCATCCAATAGCTTAGCACATTTATCTTTTTAGTTTACTGCTATTGCTTTCTCCATAACTTATACATGTTCCTATGACTATGAGATTATGCAACTCCCAAATACCTGAGGAACACTTAGTGTGCTATCAAACGTCACAACGTAAATGGGTGACTATAAAGATGCTCTACAGGTGTCTCCGATGGTGTTTGTTGAGTTGGCATAGATCGAGATTTGGATTTGTCACTCCGTGTATCCGAGAGGTATCTCTGGGCCCTCTCGGTAGTGCACATCACTATAAGCCTTGCAAGCAATGTGACTAATGATTTAGTTATGGGATGTTGAATTACGGAACGAGTAAATAGACTTGACGGTAACAGGATTGAACTAGGTATTGAGATACCGACGATCGAATCTCGGGCAAGTAACATACCGATGACAAAGGGAACAACGTATGTTGTTATGCGGTTTGACTGATAAAGATCTTCGTAGAATATGTAGGAACCAATATGAGCATCCAGGTTCCGCTATTGGTTATTGACCAGAGATGAGTCTCGGTCATGTCTACATAGTTCTCGAACCCGTAGGGTCCGCACGCTTAACGTTCGGTGATGATCGGTATTATGAGTTTATGTGTTTTGATGTACCGAAGGTAGTTCGGAGTCTCGGATATGATCACGGACATGACGAGGAGTCTCGGAATGGTCGCCATGGCTGGGGCGACCCCCTTGTCAGCTAGATCGCCACAGCTGGGATGACCCCCTCCGCGTGTCGTGGCGCCGCTCCGACAGTGGGCCGCGACAAGGGACGTGTCGTGCTTGCGTGGACGGCCACGCCCGCGCTTGGGCGCCAGTGAGCCGGGCCCCTCGCGAGGGGCCTTCCCCTTCTCAGCGGCGAAGAACTTCCTTCGTGGCGCCATTGGTGGCACATCGAGCAATGGAGCGAGGAAGAAGACGGGTTCAAGGCAGGAAGAGATGGGCAACAGGGGCTCCGCCCCCCTCCCCATTTATAGCGAGAGAAGGCCAACCGGCACCTCCGACGATCGAAGGTAATGATGGTTTTCCTTGCATGTCGCAGGGACTCATCAAGTCGTGCAGTTGCCGAGGCAGCATGGGGAAGTGGAGACGCCCACGTCCAATCAACCACCACGCGTCAACCGAGGCCGCAGGCTTTTGGGGCCCGCGCTGCTCCGTACTTGGCCCTTGGCTTCGCCGCGAAGCCAAGCCCGAGCGCGCCTTGGGCCCGGGGGCTACTGTCGGTGTCCTGGAACGGAGGTCCCCAGGCTTGCCTGCCTGCGGCCCGCGGCGTGTCTAAGCTAGCAGGTCGTACGGCCCATCTTCATCAACAAGGCATCCAAGACCCTCGCGAGGGGCCAAGCCTCGCGAGGCAGATGACACAAGACCTCCTCTGGAGTGGCCTAGTCGGACAGGCTCACGAGGAGCGGAGATGTCGAGGCGAGGCAAACCTCACGAGGCTCTCGTGACGTGAGCCATGACAGTCGACACCGGGTGGGCGCCAGCGCGCACAGCATCCTTGTTTCCTCTTTGGTGCTAAGGAAATCCGCAGGCGAGGAGTATCGAGGCATCAGGCAAAGGTTGCCATTTTGGTGCAACAAGACCAAGACCAGAAGGACGGCAAGACGGAGGTCATCGTGGAGCCTAAGACGACGTCACCACCAGAGCCTTTGGCAGGCGAAGACCACTTTTGTCAGGATAGCTTGTACTAGTTATCCCCCTTCAAATTTGCCCGCCATTGTTGGCTCCCTTCCCGCTCAAGATTTGGGAAGAGGACCAGGACCTCTATAAGTAGGACTAGCCACCATAGGCAGAGACGACATCTTAGATCATCCCCAGCCACACAAGTTGGCCAAGCACAAGAACACCTCAACCTCAGGAGGCTGTTCTTCCCATTGTATTGTTCATCATGAGCCCAAGAGGCAATCCACCACCACCACACTGGAGTAGGGTATTACACCACAACGGTGGCCCGAACCAGTATAAATCTTGTGTCTTTCAGTGTTGCGAGTTGGTCGAGTTCATCCGCGAGATCTTAGTGAGTTAGGGCGTAGATCGGTGGGAGGAAAAGACTTCGCGCGCACCCCAGTGTTCGAACCTTAAGGGTTTGCTGGAACCCCACATCCCACAGGCCGGCCCTCCACTCCTTTATATACGGGGGAGGGGGCACCCCATAGACACACAAGTTGATCTCTTAGCCGTGTGCGGTGTCCCCCTCCACAGATTTCCACCTCGGTCATATCATTGTAGTGCTTAGGCGAAGCCCTGCGTCGGTAACTTCATCATCACCGTCATCACGCCGTCGTCCTGACGAAGCTCTTCCCCGACACTCAGCCGGATCTAGAGTTCGTGGGACGTCACCGAGCTGAGCGTGTGCAGATCGCGGAGGTGTCGTACCTTCGGTGCTAGGATCAGTCAAATCGTGAAGACGTACGACTACATCAACCGCGTTGTCATAACGCTTCCGCTTACGGTCTACGAGGGTACATAGACAACACCCTCCCCTCTTGTTGCTATGCATCACCTAGATGGATCTTGCGTGTGCGTAGGATTTTTTTTGAAATTACTACGTTCCCCAACAGTGGCATCCGAGCCAGGTCTATGCGTAGATGTTATATGCATGAGTAGAACACAAAGGAGTTGTGGGCGTGGGTTTATACATAGTGCTTGCCGTCACTAGTTGATTCTTGATTCAACGGTATTGTTGGATGAAGCGGCTCAGACCGACATTACGCGTACGCTTACGCCAGACTGGTTCTACCGACGTGCTTCACACACAGGTGGCTGGTGGGTGTTAGTTTCTCCAACTTTAGTTGAATCGGATTCAATGAACAGGGTTCTTTCTGAAGATCAAAAAGCAATCACTATACCGTGTTGTGGTTTTTGATGCGTAGGTAAGAACGGTTCTTGCTCAGCCCGTAGCAGCCACGTAAAACTTGCAACAACAAAGTAGAGGACGTCTAACTTGTTTTTGCAGGGCATGTTGTGATGTGATATGGTCAAGACATGATGCTAAATTTTATTATATGATATGATCATGTTTTGTAATAGAGTTATCGGCAACTGGCAGGAGCCATATGGTTGTTGCTTTATTGTATGAAATGCAATCGCCATGTAATTGCTTTACTTTATCACTACGCGGTAGCGATAGTCGTAGAAGCAATAGTTGGCGAGACGACAACGATACTACGATGGAGATCAAGGTGTCAAGCCGGTGACGATGGTGATCATGACGGTTCTTTAGAGATGGAGATCAAAGGCACAAGATGATGATGGCCATATCATATCACTTATATTGATTGCATGTGATGTTTATCCTTTATGCATCTTATTTTGCTTAGTTCGGCGGTAGCATTATAAGATGATCTCTCACTAAATTTCAAGGTATAAGTGTTCTCCCTGAGTATGCACCATTGCTACAGTTCGTCATGCCGAGACACCACGTGATGATCGGGTGTGATAAGCTCTACGTTCACATACAACGGGTGCAAGCTAGTTTTGCACATGCGGAATACTCGGGTTAAACTTGACGAGCCTAGCATATGCAGATATGGCCTCGGAACACTGAGACTGAAAGGTCGAGCGTGAATCATATAGTAGGTATGATCAACATAGTGATATTCACCATTGAAAACTACTCCATCTCACGTGATGATCGGACATGGTTTAGTTGATTTGGATCACGTGATCACTTAGAAGATTAAGAGGGATGTCTATCTAAGTGGGAGTTCTTTAGTAATTTGATTAATTGAACTTTAATTTATCATGAACTTAGTGCCTGATAGTGTTTTGCATGTCTATGTTGTTGTAGATAGAAGGCCCGTGCTGTTGTTCCGTTGAATTTTAATGCGTTCCTAGAGAAAGCTAAGTTGAAAGATGATGGTAGCAATTACACAAACTTGGTCCGTAACTTGAGGATTATCCTCATTGCTACACAGAAGAATTACGTCCTGGAAGCACCGCTAGGTGACAAACCTGCTGCAGGAGCAACACCAGATGTTATGAACGTCTGGCTGAGCAAAGCTGATGACTACTCGATAGTTCAGTGTGCCATGCTTTATGGCTTAGAACCGAGACTTCAACGACGTTTTGAACGTCATGGAGCATGTGAGATGTTCCAGGAGTTGAAGTTAATATTTCAAGCAAATACCCGAATTGAGAGATATGAAGTCTCCAATAAGTTCTACAGCTACAAAATGGAGGAGAATAGTTCTGTCAGTCAATATATACTCAGAATGTCTGGGTACCACAATGACTTGACTTAGCTGGGAGTTAATCTTCCTGATGATAGTGTCATTGACAGAGTTCTTCAATCACTGCCACCAAGCTAAAAGAGCTTCGTGATGAACTATAATATGCAAGGGATGGATAACACAATTCCCGAGCTCTTCGCAATGCTAAAGGCTGCGGAGGTAGAAATCAAGAAGGAGCATCAAGTGTTGATGGTCAACAAGACCACCAGTTTCAAGAAAAAGGGTAAAGGGAAGAAGGAGAACTTCAAGAAGAACGGCAAGCAAGTTGGTGCTCAAGTGAAGAAGCCCAAGTCTGGACCTAAGCCTGAGACTGAGTGCTTCTACTGCAAAGGGACTGGTCACTGGAAGCGAAATTGTCCCAAGTATTTTGCGGATAAGAAGGATGGCAAAGTGAAAGGTATATTTGATATACATGTTATTGATGTGTACCTTACTAATGCTCGTGGTAGCGCCTGGGTATTTGATACTGGTTCTGTTGCTAATATTTGCAACTCGAAATATGGGCTACGGTTAAGCGAAGATTGGCTAAGGACGAGGTGACGATGCGTGTGGGAAATGGTTCCAAAGTCGATGTGATTGCCGTCAGCACGCTACCTCTACATCTACCTTCGAGATTAGTTTTAGACCTAAATAATTGTTATTTGGTGCCAGCGTTGAGCATGAACATTATATCTAGATCTTCTTTGATGCGAGATGGTTATTCATTTAAATCAGAGAATAATGGTTGCTCTATTTATATGAGTAATATCTTTTATGGTTATGCACCCTTGATGAGTGGTCCATTTTTACTAAATCTTGATAGTAGTGATACACATGTTCATAGTATTGAAGCCAAAAGATATAAGTTTAATAATGATAGTGCAACTTATTTGTGGCACTGCCGTTTAGGTCATATTGGTGTAAAGCGCATGAAGAAACTCCATGCTGATGGACTTTTGGAATCACTTGATTATGAATCACTTGATGCTTGCGAACCATGCCTCATGGGCAAGATGACTAAGATTTCGTTCTCCGGAACAATGGAGAGAGCAACAGACTTGTTGGAAATAATACATACTGATGTATGCGGTCCGATGAGTGTTGATGCTCGCAGCGGGTACCGTTATTTTCTTACCTTCACAGATGATTTGAGCAGATATAGGTATATCTACTTGATGAAACATAAGTCTGAAACATTTGAAAAGTCAAAGAATTTCAGAGTGAAGTGGAAAATCATCATAACAAGAAAATTAAGTTTCTACGATTTGATCGTGGAGGAGAATATTTGAGTTACGAGTTTGGTCTTCATTTGAAACAATGCGGAATAGTTTCGCAACTCACGCCACCTGGAACACCACAGCGTAATGGTGTGTCCGAATGTCGTAACCGCACTTTATGAGATATGGTGCGATCTATGATGTCTCTTATTGATTTACCGCTATCATTTTGGGGTTATCCTTTAGAGACAGCTGCATTCACGTTAAATAGGGCACCATCAAAATCCGTTGAGTCGACACCTTATGAATTGTGGTTTGGAAAGAAACCAAAGTTGTCGTTTCTTAAAGTTTGGGAATGCGGTGCTTATGTGCAAAAGCTTCAACCTGATAAGCTCGATCCCAAATCAGACAAATGTGTCTTCATAGGACACCCAAAAGAGACTGTTGGGTACACCTTCTATCATGGATCCGAAGGCAAGATATTCGTTGCTAAGAATGGATCCTTTCTAGAGAAGGAGTTTCTCTCGAAAGAAGTGAGTGGGAGGAAAGTAGAACTTGACAAGGTAATTGTACATACTCCCTTATTGGAAAGTAGTTCATCACATAAATCAGTTCCAGTGATTCCTACACCAGTAAGTGAGGAAGCTAATGATGATGATCATGAAACTTCTGATCAAGTTACTACCGAACCTCGTAGGTCAACCAGAGTAAGATCCGCACCAGAGTGGTATGGTAATCCTGTTCTGGAGGTCATGTTACTTGACCATGATGAACCTACGAACTATGAGGAAGCGATGATGAGCTCAGATTTCGCAAAATGGCTTGAGGCCATGAAATCTGAGATGGGATCCATGTATGAGAACCTCTAATGGAAAAGGAAGTGCCTAGGAGGCGCTTAGGCACGCCTAGGCACTAGGCAATGGCCAAACGCCTCGCCTAGGGCATAAATGGAGGTCTAGGCAAGGCAAGCAAGGAATTGCCTACCCAAGCAAGAAATCATGCCACATATTGCATTGATGTGCCAAATGGGTTATATGCAATGGCAGTAGATGGTAATTAACTTATTTATATGCCCTAAACTAATATAAGCACCCATATAATAATCACAAATACACTGTGAGTAAATACTATATTACCGCCTAGGCCGCGCCTAGCGCGCTTAGGCACTAGGCGAAGACCAACCGCCTCGCTTATGCCTACCGCTTTTTCCAACCTTGATGAGAATAAAGTGTGGACTTTGGTTGACTTTCCCGATGATCGGCAAGCCATAGAGAATAAATGGATCTTCAAGAAGAAGACTGACGTTGACGGTAATGTTACTGTCTACAAAGCTCGACTTGTTGCAAAAGGTTTTCGACAAGTTCAAGGAGTTGACTACGATGAGACCTTCTCACCCGTAGTGATGCTTAAGTCTGTCCGAAGCATGTTAGCAATTGCCACATTTTATGATTATGAAATTTGGCAAATGGATGTCAAAACTGCATTCCTTAATGGATATCTTAAAGAAGAGCTGTATATGATGCAACCATAAGGTTTTGTCAATCCAAAAGGTGCTAACAAAGTGTGCAAGCTCCAGTGATCCATTTATGGACTGGTGCAAGCCTCTCGGAGTTGGGATATATGCTTTGATAGTGTGATCAAAGCATATGGTTTTATACAGACTTTTAGAGAAGCCTGTATTTACAAGAAAGTGAGTGGGAGCTCTATAGCATTTCTGATATTATATGTAGATGACATATTGTTGATCAGAAATGATACTGAATTTCTGAATAGCATAAAAGGATACTTGAATAAGAATTTTTCAATGAAAGACCTCGATGAAGCTGCTTATATATTGGGCATCAAGATCTATAGAGATAGATCAAGACGCTTAATTGGACTTTCACAAAGCACATACCTTGATAAAGTTTTGAAGAAGTTCAAAATGGATCAAGCAAACAAAAGGGTTCTTGCCTGTGTTACAAGGTGTGAAGTTGAGTCAGACTCAATGCCCGACCACTGCAGAAGATAGAGAGAAAATAAAAGTCATTCCCTATGATTCAGCCATAGGTTATATCATGTATGCAATGTTGTGTACCAGACCTGATGTGTACCTTGCTATCAGTTTAGCAGGGAGGTACCAAAGTAATCCATGAGTGGATCACTAGACAGCGGTCAAGAACATCCTAAAATACCTGAAAAGGACTAAGGATGTGTTTCTCGTTTATGGAGGTGACAAAGAGCTCGTCGTAAACGGTTACGTTGATGCTAGCTTTGACACTGATCCGGATGACTCTAAGTCACAAACCGGATACGTATTTTTATTGAATGGTGGAGTTGTTAGTTGGTGCAGTTCCAAGCAGAGCGTCATGGCGGGATCTACGTGTGAAGCGGAGTACATAGCTGCTTCGAAAGCAACAAATGAAGGAGTCTGGATGAAGGAGTTCATATCCGATCTAGGTGTCATACCTAGTGCATCGGGTCCAATGAAAATCATTTGTGACAATACTGGTGCAATTGCCTTGGCAAAGGAATCCAGATTTCACAAGAGAACCAAGCACATCAAGAGACGCTTCAATTCCATCCGCGATCAAGTCAAGGAGGGAGACATAGAGATTTGCAAGATACATACGGATCTGAATGATGCAGACCCATTGACTAAGCCTCTCTCACGAGCAAAACATGATCAACACCAAGACTCCATGGGTGTTAGAATCATTACAATGTAATCTAGATTATTGACTCTAGTGCAAGTGGAGACTGAAGGAAATATGCCCTAGAGGCAATAATAAAGTTGTTATTTATATTTCCTTATATCATGATAAATGTTTATTATTCATGCTAGAATTGTATTAACCGGAAACTTAGTACATGTGTGAATACACAGACAAAAAGAGTGTCACTAGTATGCCTCTACCTAACTAGCCCGTTTACCAAAGATGGTTAAGTTTCCTAGCCATGGACAAAGAGTTGTCATTTGATAAACGAGATCACATCATTAGAGAATGATGTGATTGACTTGACCCATTTGTTAGCTTAGCACTTTGATCATTTAGTTTACTGCTATTGCTTTCTCCATAACTTATACATGTTCCTATGACTATGAGATTATGCAACTCCCGAATGCCGGAGGAACACTTAGTGTGGTATCAAACATCACAACGTAACTGGGTGACTATAAAGATGCTCTATAGGTTTCTCCGATGGTGTTTGTTGATTTGGCATAGATCGAGATTAGGATTTGTCACTCTGTGTATCGGAGAGGTATCTCTGGGCCCTCTCGGTAATGCACATCACTATAAGCCTTGCAAGCAATGTGACTAATGAGTTAGTTACGGGATGTTGCATTAAGGAACGAGTAAAGAGACTTGCCGGTAATGAGATTGAACTAGGTATTGAGATACCGACGATGGAATCTCGGGCAAGTAACATACCGATGACAAAGGGAACAACGTATGTTGTTATGCAGTTTGACCGATAAAGATCTTCATATAATATGTAGGAACCAATATGAGCATCCAGGTTCCGCTGTTGGTTATTAACTGGCGATGAGTCTCGGTCATGTCTACATAGTTCTCGAACCCGTAGGGTCCGCACGCTTAATGTTCGGTGACGATCAATATTATGAGTTTATGTGTTTTGATGTACCGAAGGTAGTTCGGAGTCCCGTATATGATCGCGGACATGACGAGGAGTCTTGGAATGGTTGAGACAAGATTGATATATTGCAAGCCTATGTTTGGACATCGAAATGGTTCCGGGTGAGTTCGGGCATTTACCGGAGTACCGGGGGGTTACCGGAACCCCCCGGGGAGTATATGGGCCTTATTGGGCCTTAGTGGAATAGAGGAGAGGAAGGCCAAGGAGGAGGGCGCCCCCCTAGCCTAATCCGAATTGGGTGGGGGGTCGGGCCCCCTTCCTTCCTTCTTTCTCCCCTTCCTTCTCTCGTACTCCTACTAGGGAAAGGGGGGAATCCTACTCCCGGTGGGAGCAGGACTCCCCCTAGGGTGCGCCATAGAGAGGGCTGACCCTCCCCTCCTCCACTACTTTATATACGGGGGAGGGGAACCCCATAGACACACAAGTTGATCTCTTAGCCGTGTGCGGTGCCCCCTCCATAGATTTCCACCTCGGTCATATCGTTGTAGTGCTTAGGCGAAGCCCTGCGTCGGTAACTTCATCATCATCGTCATCACGCCATCATGCAGACTTAGCTCTTCCCCGACACTTAGCTGGATCTAGAGTTCGTGGGACGTCATCGAGTTGAACGTGTGCAGATCGCAGAGGTGTCGTACCTTCGGTGCTAGGATCGGTCGGATCATGAAGACGTACGACTACATCAACCGCGTTGTCATAACGCTTCCACTTACGGTCTATGAGGGTACGTAGACAACACTCTTCCCTCTCGTTGCTATGCATCACCTAGATGGATCTTGCATGTGCGTAGGAATTTTTTTTGAAATTTCTACGTTCCCCAACATAGGGTGCCCCCTCCAAGCTTGTGTCCATCTCGTGGCTCTTCTGGCCTCCTCCCAAAGCTTCCAGGGTGTCTTGTGGTCCAAGAAAAAACATCAAAAAGTTTCGTTCCATTTGGACTCCGCTTGGTATTATTTTTTGTAAAGATAAAAACAAGGAAAAAACAATAGCTGGCTCTGAGCACTAGGTTAATAAGTTAGTCCCAAAAAATGATATATAATAGCATAATAATGCATATAAAACATCCAAGGTTGATAATATAATATCATGGAACAATAAAAAA
Organism: Triticum urartu; assembly: GCF_003073215.2. Classification (NCBI taxonomy): domain Eukaryota; kingdom Viridiplantae; phylum Streptophyta; class Magnoliopsida; order Poales; family Poaceae; genus Triticum; species Triticum urartu. The sequence continues at coordinate 476,404,073 of NC_053028.1, forward strand.
TTATAGATATGTTGGAGACGTATCACTCGGCCCACATCATCAAGACCGAGCACATTAACTAGTTAAGTCACTTTCATGCTCAACTTTTTTCAATTTTTAATTTCTGTGCGGTTCAACCAAGCATTATATTTGTGTTAAACAAAGAGTTATTTGTCAAAATCTTAGTTTGTTAAAAACACTTCCTTTACCCAATTTAACTGGGGGCTCTTAATTTATATGAGCCGTTTTATAATAAATGTTTTCTGTTAGTTGTTGCAAAGCCTTTTTCTACTACTCCTTTTTCCGACGCGAGTGTGTGGTCAATAGCTGGATAGCCTGGTTTCTCTCTAAAGACGCTCGCATTTAGTTCACTAAACTGGCATAATGAGAAGCACTCCGCCTTCGGGAAAGGAGGTTAAAGCTGAAGGCTGCCTCACTTGAAGTCTGGAGATCGGATGTTTCATGTTAAAGCACGACGGAAGTGCAAACTAGTTTTAAGACCAATTTTTTGGATTGGCACCAAAAAGACTTGATCTAATTCAGACATAAAGTGTTTTACACAAGTTTTCTGGTTATTCGAACTGATGACACCTTTAACCTATTTTATGTTTCTCTTTCAGGAGGAGGGACATCCTCTTGACCAAGGTGCCATGCTTAATAATTCAGCTTGGGAAATCTTTTCTGACCCGCAGCTCGGCATCTTTCCTACTGACCTACACCTCGGTGATGACGACACTCAAACACCGACTGAACAAGTTCCCAAGGAGATATGATCTTAGGGTCATCCATGTGCCCAACCCAAGTCTTGGGGGCTACTGCATTGTTGATTCAATGCAAAAAAGTCAATGTGCAAAATAGTTTTTGAGGAGATTATGATCCTCAGGTTGGTCGCACACACCCAACCTAAGTCTCGGGAGCTATTGCACACCATATTTCTGTTCCTGAACTATGTTGTCGAGCAAGGACTTGATCCTTAGGACGATTTCGCGAATCGATCTGAGTCTCAGGGGCTACTAGGATCAGTGGTTTTGTTTTATCCTTCAGGCGCATCCCGGATTTTAGGTTGACACGCACCTGGAGGGATACTGGTTATACACCTCAGTAGAGAATAATTTGCACCAATTGGAAAAAATCCACAAAAATCAGCCCATGGGCGAGGTGGTGCACCACCTCGGAAGCAGTCGAATATAAATCTCGGATGCAATTGGCTGGCTCCATAGAGGGCATTTCCGGCATTAAGCTCGGCTGAACTCCTTCAACTTTTTCAAACCAAGGTGATCCATGACACCTCAAATGCAGACCGTCATTGGAGCTCGGCTACAAAAGGACACCTCAAATGCAGTCCGGCGTTGGAGCTCGGATGCAAGAGGACAGTGTCATACGCAAAAAACTTCAAACCCGAGGTGTGGAGTAAAGATAACAAGGCAGTGATAAAGGCCGAGAACTTAAAGGGCTCCTCGGATACCCGACGTGTAAACTCTTCGGATTCACCTCGGCGATCCTCAAGATCGAAGATGGGAAGATTTGTTGAACCAGTTTTCAAGACCAACGACCGAAAACAAAGAACAGTTCGGAAGAACCGAGGAGCGTCCCCAACTTGAATACCGGTTCAGGGGGCTACTGACGGTGTCCTAGACTAGGGGTACTCACCACATCATCTCCCAACTAGGTGGGTTGAGACGAGGACCCCCATGGCGGCTCACTAATGGGCCACTTGGGGCAGCCCATGACATATACGAGGAAGATTCCACAAGACTTGGTAATCAAGACAAGGACTCCTCTCCACCTACGTATTCGACTAGGACTCTTGTTATCCTTGGCCTCCGGTACATTATATAAGCCGAGGCCAGGCTAGTCGATAGAGGAGATCCATCCATCCCAAACACAATTACATTCTCCTAGCCTTAGAGTTGGGTCTCTCCTTACGATCTCGAGGTAGATCAATCTTGTACTCAATACATCATCATCAATACAATCAAAGCAGGATGTAGGGTACCTCTTCGAGAGGGCCCGGACCTGGGTAAATACTATCTCCTTCGTCCCTGTTACCACCGATCCGAGATCCGCAGCTTGGGACCCCCTACCCTGAGGTCTGCCGGTTTTATCGCTGACACTATGCCAAAAGACTCGATAGGTTTCGATACTAAGAATACAAAATGCATCAAAAACATATGGAGGAAACATTGTCAGCAACTCTTGTAGCCGAATACCCACTACAAGGTCGTAATGAAAGATAACACAAACACAAGCACAAGCAATCAAGTGAGGAAAAAACTACCCCAAAGCAGAAGACATAAGGCCCGAGAATAGGGACAACCACAAACACATGTAGTAAAAAACATGAAAAAAGACCACTGTGAGCAAGAAGGCTGATCAAGCATGGGTAAGAGGCATAACAATCCTAAGACTCAGGCGGTGCACGGAGGAAAGGAGATGAATAGCCAGAACCGACACAGAAAACAACTAGCGCAAATGCCTGCAAACACGAAGAGGAGAGGAGCGACACAATGAGCAAAGGCATCATTGTTGGGGAACGTAGCATGCAATTTCAAAAATTATCCTACGATCACGCAAGATCTATCTAGGAGATGCATAGCAACGAGAGGGGGAGAGTGTGTCCACGTACCCTCGTAGACCAAAAGTGGAAGCGTTAGGTTAACGCGGTTGATGTAGTAGAACGTCTTCGCGATCCAACCGATCAAGTACGGAACGTACGACACCTCCGAGTTCAGCACACGTTCAGCTCGATGATGTCCCTCGAACTCTTGATCCAGCAAAGTGTCGAGGGAGAGTTTCTCAGCACGACAGCGTGGTGACGATGATGGTGATGTGATCCATGCAGGGCTTCTCCTAAGCACTACGGAAATATGACCGGAGGAGTAAACTGTGGAGGGGGCACTGCACACGGCTAAGAACAATTGATGTGCTTTGGGGTGCCCCTGCCCCCGTATATAAAGGAGGAGAGGGAGGAGGCCGGCCACAGGGGGCGCGCCATGGGGGGGGCCGACTAGGACTCCTAGTCAAAGTCGGCCCCCCTTCCTTCTTTCGGAGGGGGAAAGGGGGAAGGAGAAGGAGAGGGGGAGGAAAGGGGGCCGCGCCCCCTTCCCCTTGTCCAATTCAGACAACCCATGGGGGAGGGGTGCCACCCCTTGCGGGCTCCCCTCTTTTTCCCCTATGGCCCATGTAGGCCCATTACTTCCCCGAGGGGTTCCGGTAACCTCCCGGTACTCCGAAAAATACCCGAAATGCTCGGGAACCATTCCGGTGTCCGAATACCATCGTCCAATATAATAATCTTTACCTCTTGACCATTTCGAGACTCCTCGTCATGTCCGTGATCTCATACGGGACTCCGAACAAACTGTTGGAAATATGCCCTAGAGGCAATAATAAATTGGTTATTATTATATTTCCTTGTTCATGATAATCGTTTATTATCCATGCTAGAATTGTATTGATAGGAAACTCAGATACATGTGTGGATACATAGACAGCACCATGTCCCTAGTAAGCCTCTAGTTGACTAGCTCGTTGATCAATAGATGGTTACGGTTTCCTGACCATGGACATTGGATGTCGTTGATAACGGGATCACATCATTAGGAGAATGATGTGATGGACAAGACCCAATCCTAAGCCTAGCACAAAGATCGTGTAGTTCGTATGCTAAAGCTTTTCTAATGTCAAGTATCATTTCCTTAGACCATGAGATTGTGCAACTCCCGGATACCGTAGGAATGCTTTGGGTGTACCAAACGTCACAATGTAACTGGGTGGCTATAAAGGTTCACTACAGGTATCTCCAAAAGTGTCTGTTGGGTTGGCACGAATCGAGACTGGGATTTGTCACTCCATGTAAACGGAGAGGTATCTCTGGGCCCACTCGGTAGGACATCATCATAATGTGCACAATGTGACCAAGGAGTTGATCACGGGATGATGTGTTACGGAACGAGTAAAGAGACTTGCCGGTAACGAGATTGAACAAGGTATCGGATACCGACGATCGAATCTCGGGCAAGTACAATACCGCTGGACAAAGGGAATTGTATACGGGATTGATTGAATCCTCGACATCGTGGTTCATCCGATGAGATCATCGTGGAACATGTGGGAGCCAACATGGGTATCCAGATCCCGCTGTTGGTTATTGGCCGGAAAGTTGTCTCGGTCATGTCTGCATGGTTCCCGAACCCGTAGGGTCTACACACTTAAGGTTCGGTGACGCTAGAGTTGTTATGGGAAATAGTATGTGGTTACCGAAGGTTGTTCGGAGTCCCGGATGAGATCCCGGACATGACGAGGAGCTCCGGAATGGTCCGGAGGTGAAGATCGGTATATTGGACGAAGGGTATTGGAGTCCGGAATTGTTCCGGGGGTACCAGGTGATGACCAGCGTGTCCGAAAGGGGTTTTGGAGGCCCCGACAAGCGTTGGCGGGCCTTATGGGCCAAGGGGAGAGGGCACATCAGCCCACTAAGGGGCTGAGCGCCCCTCCCACCCCATCTCACGTAACCAGGAGAGGTGGGGGCGCCACCCCTAGGGCAATCGCCCCTCCCGGCTTGGGGGGCAAGTTTCCTAGGGGGTGGGGCGCCCAAACCCATCTAGGGTTTCCCCTGTGGCCGCCGCCCCTCCCCTAGGGAACCCTAGGGCGCCTCCCCCTCCTCCCTTTCCCCTATATATAGTGAAGGAGAGAGAGGGCAGCCGCACCCTTCCCCTGGCGCAGCCCTCTTCCTCCTCGAACACCTCATCCTCCTCCGTAGTGCTTGGCGAAGCCCTGCCGGAGAACCACGAGCTCCATCACCACCACGCCGTCGTGCTGTCGGAGTTTTCCCTCAACTTCTCCTCTCACCTTGCTGGATCAAGAAGGAGACGTCTCCCAACCGTACGTGTGTTGAACGCGGAGGTGCCGTCCGTTCGGCGCTAGGATCATCGGTGATTTGGATCACGACGAGTACGACTCCATCAACCCCGTTCACTTGAACGCTTTCGCTTAGCGATCTACAAGGGTATGTAGATGCACTCTCCTTCCCTTCGTTGCTAGATTACTCCATAGATTGATCTTGGTGATGCGTAGAAAATTTTGAATTTCTGCTACGATCCCCAACACAAACTTTGGTCACCAAAACACATAACTCATAATACAAATCGTCATCGAACGTTAAGCGTGCGGACCCTACGGGTTCGAGAACTATGTAGACATGACTAAGACACATCTCTGTTCAATAACCAACAGCGGAACCTGGATGCTCATATTGGTTCCTACATATTCTATGAAGATCTTTATCGGTCAAACCGCAATGACAACATACGTTATTCCCTTTGTCATCGGTATGTTACTTGCCAGAGATTCGATCGTCGATATCTCCATACCTAGTTCAATCTCATTATCGGCAAGTCTCTTTACTCGTTCCATAATGCATCATCTCATAACTAACTCATTAGTGACATTGCTTGCAAGGCTTATCATGATGTGCATTACCGAGAGGGCCTAGAGATACCTCTCCAATACTCGGAGTGACAAATCCTAATCTCGATCTATGCCAACCCAACAAACACCTTCGGAGACACCTGTAGAGCATCTTTATAATCACCCAATTATGTTGTGACGTTTGATAGCACACAAGGTGTTCCTCCGGTATTCGGGAGTTGCATAATCTCATAGTCAAATGAATATGTATAAGTCATGAAGAAAGCAATAGAAATAAAACTTAACGATCATTATGCTAAGCTAACAGATGGGTCTTGTCCATCACATCATTCTCCTAATGTTGTGATCCCGTTCATCAAATGACAACACATGTCTATGGTCAGGAAACCTAACCATCTTTGATTAACGAGCTAGTAAGGTAGAGGCATACTAGGGACACTTTATTTTGTCTATGTATTCACACATGTATCAAGTTTCCGGTTAATACAATTATAGCATGAATAACGAACATTTATCATGATATAAGGAAATATAAACAACAACTTTATTATTGCCTCTAGGGCATATTTCCTTCAATCATATCCCTGAAAAGCAAAGGGGAAGCATCCAAACCTCGGCCAGTGGGAGGAGCAAACGGGAAGTCAGCCGACGAAGCAACGAACAAACGACTAGCAACAAATTTAGACAAACCACGAGCAAGTGTGTTCCACGCCCAGCCCGCGGCATAAAACAACGAATTAATAAGAAAACACAATCGCCTTAAGGAAAAGACCAAAAAGCTCACAAAGCACCCTTACTCGTCAGACCACAACTCACGCGAGACAACATGGACCGTTTGCCAGCGCCTTCACCCCTAGCCGGGTAGGTTCGACCATGTGAGCTGGATGCGGGCGTGCGTGGGGGCATGCCCGGATGTGCGCCCTTAACCGGACAAGCCGTGTCGTTGGGCTCGCACTGCTCGCCTCGCACACACATGAGCCAAATGGAACAACTTGAACCAACCCGGCATGGATAGCCGGTCCTGATAGCATGGCCCCACTCATGATTTGACTAGCCCAGTAGAGGCTGAGCAGGCGCACATGGGCATCGCACCACGCAAGCCACCCATGCGTACCCGCATGAGGCCAACAAAACCTGGCCGGCTAGCTTCACGCATGCTCGACCCACGCCCCCACACATGAGCCGACATAGGCGGTCGCGGCGCATGACGATGCAAAATACCGCCAGATCCCTCGGTAGGGGTCCAAGCGCAGCTAGAAGTCTTAGATTGGAGGTCACACGAGGGGTTTATCGAGGTTTGGGCCTCCAGAGAGTAATGTCCTACGTCCTGCTTGTGTTTGGTTATTCATGGTGGAGGGATACCTCATACGAGGGGATACAATGGTGTGTGACATTGCTACCAGGAGTTTTTATCTGAGAATATATGGGAACGAGAGCTCCCTAGCCTCTCCTTATACAAACGATGGAGGCTAGGGTTTACAGGGAGGGAGACGCGATCTATGCCGCCGCCGCCCTTGAATTTGAGGGAAATAAGGCTTCCTGCGCCCTCCTTAGGGTTTCTCCCTTGCCCCGGGCCTCATGGGCCCCTGGTCAAGTCCGAGGTCGGGCTCCCTTGGGTGAGCCACCCCCGGTGTATGACACCGTCAACGCACGCCCCACCTATTGCGACCGGACCTGCCTGTAAGAGGCGAAGGATGTCGACAGGGGGGGGTCGACCATGCCATCGTGCATGAGGCAACGCGGGGGAGGGCTATCAAGTTCATGACCGAAGGAGCCCCATGACGATGGCCTCGAGTGCGCCCGTGGTCCAATCGCTATGGACCGCCGAGGTGGGTTGCCCGGGTGTGCACCAACGTGTAGATGGGATGGCACGGAGAGTCCCGAGAGTCCCCCGTAGCACGCCATCTGGGAACGAAGCACATAGAGGGCACTCTCGCCCGCGAAGCCCTCCCCGGGAGGCGGGTACTCCAACATCCTTTTTAAGAGTAATGCGTTGGTTGTGCAACACCCAAATTCAAATTCTATACACAAAGGAAAAACTAAACGCCTCTCAGTAGATTTTTCTTCTTGCCTCAAAGCGCATGAGAGTCATTTTGACTCGACATCTGATCGTATCGAAGTATCATTTTTCTGATTTTTTGGCCAAACCAACGTCATATTAACGATTTAAAATCTTTGATGGCATTTTAACAATTCAGAGGGTCCACCCAATCGAGATGGACTTGGGTATTCCGTAAAACAATGTAAGCCTATCGCGGTTTTCGGTGCGATTCACTTTTGGTCCAGTGATGTTAGCGAGATATACCGATGAGGCTATATAAGTTAAGATACCACTAGAGAAAAAAGTCGCCACGTATTAATCAACCCAATCCCCCTCTCCCCCTCCCCGCAACCAGTCGCTCTTCGTTAGGTCCCAACCACAACGGCTGATTTGGGGGCGCAACCTCACTAGCCAGTCTCGTCATTCATCTGGCGTAGCTAGTGATACACTGAACGGCCTCTCCCCTCCTTCTCCAGCATCTGTATTCCCTACTGGAGTTGTCGTTCTTGTTGCATCTGACCACTCCAAACATCCGCGTCTCCTAGTTGTATACTACGGCTCATCCCTGTCAATGGCTGGCGCTTCGTGGAATGCTAAAGCAAGATGAAGACCATGAGCAAAATCAACGTCAGCTTTGGCGAGGGACAAAGGTAATTCGAACTCTTGCAACCTTGGTTCTAGATCCAAAGCCATATGTTCTGATTAGCATTTGCAACTTTGGTTGGTGAATTTTATCTTCATGGTTTTTCTCTTTTTTTTCTTCGATGCAAGACAGTAGGTAAGGTTGGCATCTGGTGGCAAAAGTGTCTATGTTCATGCTTAGCCCAAAAGAAAAAGAAGAGAAAACAAAAGGAGAAAGAAACGCAAAATGCTGAGCTGGTAGAGATAGTATTTGCATCACCAGCGTCATAAATGAGTACCGGAAGTGACAAGGAAACCCCAGGTGTTCTCCAAACCGAACGGCGCCGCATCAACAACCTATCGCCGCCGTCCGATTCAGATCGCGCGGCTGGTCGCCAGCGTGACACCTCTCCCCGTCCACGAGGTCCAGGCGGAAGAAAAAGGAGAGATTTTTCCTCCTCCTGGTTATTCACATCGTCTGGTTATTCACAATCATCACATTGAGCAGAGGGGAGAAAATTGCGAGGAGGGGAGGAGGATTCCGAATCGCAGTTGCAACCCAGTAATCCACTCCACCACCGCACGGATTCGATCGCCGCCGCCGCCGCCATCGCCTCCCCCCACCGCTGTAGGAACCCTCACGGCCGGCGCCGCTACCCTCCCCCTTCCCTTCGACTAGGGTCTCCTTTCGTCCCGCACTGCGAGCTGCTAGGGTTCCCCTCGCCCTTGCCCTCGCCCTCGCCGGTTAGGGTTCCCCCGTTGGCCCCCTCCTCTTCAACGGGGTGCGGGCGGACGCTGGGGAAGAAGGGCGCCTAGGGCCTCGCCGCCCAATGGCTCCCGCCGCAAAGCGGGGCGCCAAGGGCACCAAATGGAACAGAGACCCGCAGCTCGGGGACCTCGTCCTCGCCAAGGTCAAGGGCTACCCTTTCTGGCCAGCCAAGGTCCAGCCTACACTCCTGCCTGCTACCTAGGGTTTTCTTCCCCCATAGCGAGCCAGTTCCCTCCCTTTCTGCATCTTTCTTGGCCACATCTCTGCCTGCCTGAATCTTGATATGTCTAGGATACTGACCGTGTGCTTCAGCCTTGGAGGTTAATGCTTCTTATCTATGCAGGTGAGCAGGCCGGAGGATTGGAATCAGGAGCCCACTCCGCGCAAGTTCTTTGTCCTCTTCTTTGGCACCAAAGAGATGTAAGACCATCCTCATGCTCATTAGTTACTAGCTCCTTTTGTCGCCATGTTTAACGGTATTCTAACGGCCAATTCTACCCTGGATGATTTATCGGATAAGAGATTTAAGACCGTCCTCGTGCTCATTAGTTACTAGCTCCTTTTGTCGCCATGTTTAATGGTATTCTAACTGCCAATTCCACCATGGATGATTTATTGTATAACAGATGTAAGGCCGTCCTCGTGCTCATTAGTTACTAGCTCCGTTTGTCGCCATGTTTAACGGTATTCTAACTGCCAATTCTACTGCGGATGATTGATCGGATACATGAATGCCACATGTCGCCACGCTCTTGATGAATGCGCCACTTCATACTTGCCTTTTTGTGTTTGTATTCTTTACATTTATCACACAGCCAAGATCATGTGCAGGAGACACCAACACTCTTTTGTAGTTATTCATACCCAATTTATTGCCTCAAATTCCGCTAAGTTCATCCGTTAAGGTATGCCACGTGTGGGTAAGTAGTTTATGTATTTTTTGCTTTGGGAACATGGCTACTCTGTCTCCTATAGTGACAACATATTTCTTATTGTTGGCAAGATGGATTTTACACGTGTACTAGGGAAAAAAATAGGACAGAGCGATCATTTGATTCTGATTTAAATAAATGCTTGTACTGCATAGTTTGCAGTTTTTAATTCTGCCTATTTTATTTTATCTGAGCTTTACTTAATCTGACTTTCGGCTTGGCTGGGTAGATTAGTATATACTAGATGATGCCCCGGGCGTTACTGCCGGAACCTTGCTAAAAGAAATGCATAAATAGTCGCTGCAAAATCATCTCTTTTATTTTACCTGAGCTTTACTTAATCTGATTTTCGGCTTGGGTCGGTAGATTGCTATATACTATATGATGCCCCGCACGTTGCTGCGGGAATCTTGCTAAAAGAAATGCATAAATAGTCGCTGCAAAATCATCTAAAACTAATGGAAGCAAATTAAGTTATTAAACAATAAAAACACGAAGCATATAAAAAATAAAAATAAATTACAGTTAAAAGACTGTCGTTTCTAACAAAATGGGAAGGGTGAACTACATAGGTATGCTGCAATTTCCCAAAACATATATTGTCGACATAAAATCTAATGCAAAAAATTAACTTATGACTAACATGCATGAGTTTATCTGACAGCGCTGCATGTATGGAGTAATGCAAAAAACTGTAATTATGACTTGCATGCATGACTAGCTTATGTGGCATGGTTCCATATCTTGGAAAAATAGGTAGTGGGTTGTAGCTATTTAGGAATAGTATAGAAGATGACTTGCATGCATGACTTGCTTATGTGCATGGTTGCATGGCTAGAAAAAATAGGTAGTGGGTTGTACTTATTTAAGAATAGAAGATTCCTATATCTATACTAAAAAATCTCTTTGGTGTAAAAGTTTAAGTCTTGTGATTATTGTTTCCACCAATGATCTAAGGTTACACATTGCTGTGCAAGGTCAGTCTAGGAGGTACAATTCTTCACAGACTGAGTCTGAAAGATGAAAGCAGTACTTTCACTCTTAGTTGATTTATTATGAACTTCTCACTCTTTATTTCTAGTTTTCAATTATTGATAAGTACTCTTAACCGCTCCTACAGCCTTTCATTTTCTTCCAAATAGTAAGAATGAGAATGTTATTAATTCTATTGTAACTTGAGCCTGTGCAGCAAACTGATCTACATATTGTTAAGTATGTTATTCTCCATAAATTGTGGTAGGTAATGATCTTTAGACCTCTTAAATTACTTTGGTGCTAATAGAGCAATTAAATTACTCCACTTGATTGATTCAGTCGGTTGCTTTAGCTTATAAGGTATTCTCTACGCGGAGCATTTCTTTAATTGCTTTAAAACCGTGTCACCATTTTGTCTAGATACAATATTGATTTGTTACCCTTGCTGTCTTCGATGCCTGCGTTTTCTTTGCTATTTTGAGCTTATCGCGACAACTCTTTAAAGGCTAAAGTAAAAGAATTACTTGATTACTAATGAATGAATATCTCCGACAGTGCTTTCGTAGGTTTGCCAGATCTCCAGCCATTTACAGAACAGGTGAAGAATGACTTGGTAAATCAAGCTCGAGAGAAAAGATTTCCGAAAAGACATGCGAAAGGTCTTGAAGAAGCCTTGGTGGAGATATGCAAGGCCTATGACGAGCTGCCAAAATCATCTGAAACTGCCAATGATGTGTTGCCTGATCAACCTCTTGATATGAGTGAGAAACCTACAGAATCCCTTGTAAAGCCACCTGATGATGGTGAGACTCCAAGAGTGGAACAAATGGAAGTTGATAGTTCTGTGGACAACTTGAATACTTTAAGGCACGGTTCAGGAACCGAGGAGAATGTGAAAGATGGTGGTCATGACAGAAAGGACATTGTTCCAGCAGTTATTAATAGGAAAAAACCTGCAGAAAAGGATTCTGACCATCCCAAGAAAAAGAAGCCTGTGACATCGAAGTCAGCTACCAACATGCACCTTGAACAAATGGAAGTTGATAGTTCTGTGGGCAACTTGAATAATTTAAGGCACGGTTCAGGAACTGAGGAGAACGTGAAAGATGGTGGTCATGACAGAAAGGATACTTTTCCAACAGTTACTAATAGGAAAAAATCTGTAGAAAAGAATTCTGACCATCCCAAGAAAAAGAAGCCTGTCACATCGAAGTCAGCTATCAACATGCACCTTGAACAAGCACGCTCACCAACCTCTCTGTTCTCAGGAAGAGAGACTGAAGGCCAAAAAGTTGGGAAAGAGGGCCGTCCAACTGAAGGTATCCTTTTGGACCCTAATGTAGAGATAGTTTGTGCCCTTGAAGTGCCAAAGAAAGATAAATCCAAGATGCAGTTGAAGACTGCTGACAGGGAGGAAAACAAGCATGTCGATGGCACTGGTATTTCTGGGAGGACTACTCCTGAGGCTCTACCTGGTACTGTACCAGCCAATAGTGCTGACAAAGAGAGCGGAGGATTTAGAAAGCTGAAACCGATGATGAAACAATCACTTATGGACAAATCAGAGAGAAGGTGCCCTAACAAAGTAATGGTTGACAAGCCTAACAAGCAGTTGACTGTAAAATCACCTGTTGTCTTGTCTTCCAATAAGAAATCTCTGCCTGGTAGTGGTCAGCGCAAGCCGGAGGGTAGCACTGATATGCGTCCGGCAAAGAGGCCAAAACTAGTAGACAGAGCCAATGAAACAGTTAAGACAGGGGCAAAGAGTGAACTTAGGTTACCTGTTGATAATGGAAAGGATAATTCTGTGAAAAATGAGAAATCCACTTCCGTTGGAGCCAGAAACAACACATTTCCCGAGACTGTAACCGCTGATGGTAGGACAAGGAAATCAGGTGTAGTTGTATCACCCCTACCAAGGCCGCATTCTGAGCGAATGGAACAGGCACCTGGTTCTGCAACCAAGTTAATTGGTTTTGATACTGCTAAGAAGGGCTCCAGCATGAGGGAGGATGGCTCACGTGTTGGTAGGCCATTGGCACAACCCAGGAGAAGAGCATGTCGTTTCGATGATGATGATGAGGAAGAACAACGAACCCCACCTCATAAAACTGTGGCCAAATCAATCTCCACTCATGTAACCCCAACAGACAAGATCCATCAGACAGGTATTCGGGGGATTCCTTCATCACAAGTTGGCAATGTTTCTGCAAAAAAATCTGGTTTGGCAAGAGAAGAGAAACCCAGAAGTGTTGGAAGGTCACCTGTGAAGCACGAGCCAATTTATTCACCAAGTCAAGGTAAAGTGCACGCTAGACCACAAATGACTGGGCGAAAATCGGCCACTATCTCAGTTGACACTTCTTCTGCTTTGGGTAACAAGATTAACCCGGCAGACCGCAAATCCTCCGACCAATTAAAAAATCCAGGATCATCTGAAGTGAAGAAACCGCAAGGTAGTTCTTCTAAAGTAGTGCAGCAGACATCTGGGAACTCTCACTCTCAAAGCCATGCTACCTTAGAAAAGAATGTACTTCTGTCTAAATCAGAAAATGCCAAGGTTAAAGCTAAGCCCAGCACACAGATAGCTATGACTGCCGAGAATAGGTTAAGTGCCACTTTGTCAGATGAACGAAGCGGGAAGCTGGATCACTCTAAAGAGGACAGGTATACTGCTTTGAATTTGCTAAGTTTCTTTCTTATGTTTTTTTTTGTCTACGTTTATGCATGTTTAGCTATGCACTTTGTTGATGTTGCAATTTCCTCTTATGCAGATCAAATTTTGTTGATAAAGCAGATTTCGCCGAGTCTAATGCTGACTCTGACAAGTCAATTAAGCGTCTTATTGCAGCTGCCCAAGCAAAGAGAAACCATCTTGCGTCTGGTCAAGGAAATTCTGATGGCTCTTCTGCAGATAATGCTGTTCTTGCTTCCGCAGCGTATGGCTTGCCTGGACTAAGTCCTAGTCCTGTTTTTCACATTCCTTCTGCATCAAGAAATGCTATTTCAGAGGGTGACATCATGCAATCTCAAGATTCCATCTGTGAACCTGGTCACCGAGTTGATCTGAAAAAGCCAGCAGAAACTGACCATGAACATGAAAAGAGTCCGAAACCTAAGCAATCCAGCAGTTCACTGGGTGGTGGTACTGATGCAGCAATTGCACGTGATGCCCTGGAGGGAATGATAGAGACTCTGTCGAGGACAAAGGATAGTATAGGTCGTGCTACACGTCATGCAATCGAGTGCTCGAAACATGGCATTGCTGAAGAGGTACCCCCTGCACACCCACACCCACACATGCATTCATAGACACACACATTTTTCAATCATGTACATTCATTAATCCACATGCCATCAGCATTGCCTTTTCATCACAAGCAAAGTACCCTTATTAATTAATTCATTATATGTCATCAGATTGTTGCGCTTCTCATAAGGAAAATCGAGAATGAGCCTAATTTGCATCGCAAGGTTGATCTCCTTTTTCTTTTGGACTCCATAACACAGTGTTCTCACTCTCAGAAAGGTAAGTTCTCTTTGTATTATGTTGCACCAATTCACATAACTATACGTTTCCTTAAGTCCAAGATTTAATTACCTGATTTCTGAATGCTTAGGCGTTGCTGGGGCTTCATATGTTCCCACTGTTCAAGCTGCATTACCTCGTCTTTTGAGTGCTGCTGCTCCACCTGTAGCTGGTGCTCGTGAAAACCGACGCCAGTGCCTCAAAGTACCAACTTTAATACTAATTATCGAGTTGTTATTTCCACAGACAATTTTCATTTCTGTCCATTTGCTTTGTAGGTTTTAAGATTGTGGCTAGAGAGAAAGATTATGCCAGAAAATGTACTGCGAAAATACATGAATGACATAGAGGTGCCAAATGATAACACACACGCTGGTTTCATGCTCAGGCGACCGTCCCGAGCTGAACGTTCTGTTGATGACCCTATTAGGGAGATGGATGACATGCTTGTTGATGAATATGGCAGGTATTTTGTGATCTGATAACTGATATACTCCCTTTGTCCTTTTTTGTTTGATGTTTTAGAATCCTTACAAGCTACAATTAAACCTGACCACCAGGCCACCATTATATGGTTAAAACTCTCAAGGGAAGGTACAGAGCTATGTACTAGCTTTGTCATCCGAAGTTATTGTTCTATTAATTTAATATATAATACTAATAGGAATAGGAAGTTACATAAAGGCAATGGTCAAAGCCACATTTGGTTTTGGATACACAAGTCATCAAAACATAAAATAGAAAAAGAACGGAGAGCAGGGGGTATGTACTAGCTTTGTAACACGGTATAACTTCCGTTTAATAAAACTCAGTATAACTGGTTTTATTTTGTGGCTGAAAGTCATAAGTTTGTATGATGGGTTTCTTAACAAATATTTTAAATCTATAATGAGTACCACTTAATGAACCACTTCAGAGCATCTCCAGAAGACTACATCCAATATAGGGCGAGCCGGCGAGCGAGTCCTTATATAATGCGAGATCACTGTTTGTGCTCTTCCACCAGCGGCCTACCAATACCTCCACCTTATTTTCTTGTCTACGTAGATAATGGCAAGTGGAACCCACCCATCATTGGGTCATAGTTTTTCCTTTATTTTTCACCCGCAGTGCCCGGGAGCTCACGATGGTTGAGCTTGGAGGTGGGTGGCGGATGGCAGATGGCAGTGGCGGGTGACTGAGGCAGGTGGTGCAGCAGAGGTGACTGAGTGGGCAGTGCGGGCGGCCGTGGCTCCGCTTGGGGAGGCGGGCGGTGGTGCAGTTGACATGATGTTATGGGCTTTGAGTTCTGTGCAACAGCCGTGTTGCAAGACCACAAGCCACAGCGGCAGTGGTGTGGGCTTGACAAGTGTGCATGCTCGCGGCCTTGTATGGGCATACGGGGAGGTATATGATAGGTTATGTTAGAGGAAGTAAGAGTCGAGCAAATCAAGTTATATCCGTGTTGGGCGTGGCTGGGTCTTTTAAGTTTAGGAAGATATAGTTATGGTTTGGTCAAGAGTCTAGTTGTGATCTGGCTTGTGAATCAAGTCGCTTGCCTAGATAAAGGTTATGTGTATTAATTACTGAACGAAGACTCAACAGGTCAACTAAGCTTCAGAGTATCACTACCATGATGGTGATTAGGCCCTGTGATGGTTAGATGAGGTGAATACCCTACCCCTGGTCTTTGGACCCTTATCCCTATCAAGATCCATGACACATGAATCAGTTTCACTGATACTTTTCATCTTATAAGAAAGCCAGTAAACTCAGCAGTCTCTGTGTCGGATAGACAGATACATGTTCTGCTCAAGACATAAATCAATGAACTATGTTTTATAGTTATTACCTTGTTGCTGTTCTGTAAAATCATGTATGACCATATCTGTATCGTACTTGTAGTATTCTATGAGAATGTCAGTGCCACATGCTTTGACCATAGTAAGGCCCTTAGGTACTCTAGGGACCTTCATCTTGTTTCGATAATCCAAGTGCGCCAGCTGATTTTATGTTCACCTACCTCTGCTGGAACCTATTAAATTGAGTTCCTTGAGATTTTAGTGGCCGTATGTGTGGTATCATCTTAATTCAACTCATTGCTGACATATGTTATGTGTTCTTTTTTGTGTTTTGTGCAGTAATACAACCATTGAGTTCTCTGGAATATTATCATCAAATGTCTTTGTAAATGATGAGGATTTCCGTCGGATTGATGGGTCATTGCCAGTTATTTCACTGCGAGTTGGAGGGGGTGGGATACAAGAAAGTGAAGAGATTATTGCTCCAAACTCTGTTGAGGAACACATTACGGTACTAGAAAGTGCAACTAGTGATGCTGTAATGGAAGATGCTTCAGTTTTACCAAGGAACAGTCAACAGATAGAGGGATCTACCCTCATTGAGCATGATTCTAAGCAGGAAGCAGGTTCAGAGGAGGCATTGACTAATCAGTACGAGCTTCCCCCTCTACCTGAGGGTCCTCCACCTCTTCCACTGGATTCATTACCTCCCCAGCCTTTACCTGAGGGCCCTCCACCTCTTCCATTGGATTCACCGCCTCCCCCACCTCCTTTGCCCCCTTCACCACCACCTGCTACACCACCTCCGCCGCCACCACCACTTTCACCATCTTCGCCACCTCCACCGCCACCCCTGCCATCTGGACCACCTCCGCAGCCTGCTCCACCACCTCCTCATCCTTCAATCCCGCCACCTGTTCCGTCATCTCCATCATCACTGGGTTATCAGCATGCCATGCCAGAATATTTTAGGCCTCCCAATGTAATTGTTTTTTCAATGCGTACTTTATTTAGCAGGTCCTGTTGTGTTCTTCGTTTAATAATAAAGATTTTTGGATGCAGGGTAACCAACTAACAGGAAATTCATCAATTCAAGGTGTTGGAAATACGCCGAACTTTATGCCTGCTGTACCAGTGAATGCACAAGCTCCAGTTAATTATGCCCCATCATTGCCACCGGATTATGGAAGCAACAATATCTTTCTGCCACAGCAAGCTTCTAATGGTAATTATCAGTTTCAGCCTGGTGTATCTTTTCATCAAGGGGCTTTCAGTGCTTTCCCATCGGCACAAACACCACCAGTTCACCCCCACACTCATCACACACACATTAACCCCATGGGCCAACAATCTGTACCACCTCCATGCAATTCTTACGGTGTACAGCCCTTTCCAAATAGTCAAAGCCAGTATACATCGGAAGAACAGTGGCGAATGACATCTGGTAACTTCAGTCCAGATGACCAGCATAATACCTGGTTACCAGGTGGCAGATCACTATCTTGTTCAGATGGGTCATTCATGCAGGATGGTATGTTTGCCTGTAACCTGGTTTATGTATGTTATATTTGAGAAACTTGAGATGATAATGATTCACTTTTCTGATAGGGTATCCGAGGTCGAACATTGACAGATCTTCAATGAATCCAATGAGTCATCAACATGCTGTACTTAACCATTTGCCGTCTGGAGCACCACATCCAGGTTTTTGGCTTCTTAAAGTTCACATTGTCACTATTTTTTCCTTCTGATAGCTTGTGCATTCAAATGAATCTTAATGAAGCTTAGTAAGATCCATTGATAATAGATGCCATGTACCCCATTGTGCTGTGATACCTCCTTGTCGGCTAATCTTGTGAATTTCGTTAAATAATCAGTTCATGTATATACGCTATATCTTTCCTTTTTTTTAAATCCTTTTGTTTCTATTCTTGTTTTTTGACAGGCCATGTTGTTCCTCACATGCTGCCAGCCAAGCCTGATATTCATGCACTTAATTGCTGGAGGCCTTCTGGATGAACCTGTATAATTAACTCTGCGGTAATCTCCTCTCTGTTGATACTTTGTATCACTTTTCTATTTGTCTCTTTGTTATCTTCATTGATCTTTAGATTAGTTGTCTACGACACTTCCATCTATCTAGTACTGCAGTTGAGTTGACTTCTCAGTTCTTCACATACAGGTTTTGACATGGGAAATTGGAGACGTTGGGAGCCATTTTAAATGGGGATTCAACAAGAGGTGCTTATGTTAGCCTGTTCTGCGATGAGGATGCACTTTTGCCTGGGAGTAATGATGAGATCTGATGTTAGTAATTGGAATGGACATTTTACATTGTAATTAGTCTTGACAGCAGCATCCAGCAGACTAATCTCTCTTAGTGTAAGCGCATGTTTTACATGAGACAAGTACTCTCCTGTTCATTTAGATGTTGCTTTTGGTGTGTTTCTTTGAGGAGTGCAAACTGCGGTTAATGTATTTTGCTCAGACGGTGTGTTAGACATAAGTATCAGTTCTTATAGTAAAATATTGGGAACTTATATATACAAGGGCATACTGATGGTATCTATGGCACTTTCTACAGTTTGCTGTACTTGGACTGTTGTGCCTACTGTGCAACACATATCAAGTTTCACGTAGACAAATCTAAGTCAAAACAGAAAAGCTAAAGTACTGTTCTTACTCTTGTTCTCTATGCACTGCGACTTTGCTCTTTAGATAAAATTATATATATCTCCTATCCAGTTATGTGTTAGCAGACAAGGCTAAAACTATGATGGGTTTATGTGGACATCATTTGGGTTTCCATAGATTGGTTGATATTGTATGCTGGTATTCATTTCCTGGAAATTACCTGGTGACCTATTGGGCGTTTGTGATAAATTTTAAGCCATTCAATTGTTATTTATAGTTCCATGGATGCATTGCATGTAGTATAGTACAGATATGCCAAATTTGTCCACACCTTAGACCTCCTGCAGTGGGAGTATTATAGCTAGTATCATGCATGCCAAATAAGCATTTTTGGTGAGGTGGCATACAATTAAATGAAGAAAGAGAGGGTTGAGTATCATATCATGATACCATATCATAATAAATGCTATGCTACTATATGTCATGCATGGCAATAAATAAGGTCATCTAAGATAATCTATGATACAATGCATTGCGGAGGTAGTATCATATATGCATGATGCTAACTTCTAATACTACCCACTGCGGAAGGTCTTGTTATCACCAATATTAAATAAGCACCTTTCCATGCAATGCTTGTCTTTTTTCATTTTCTAGTATATATTTCCGACATATTGGCCCTTCAAATTCTGTGTGCATGTATGATATATACTGCATCATTGACATTTCAAATAGTGCATCTTGCTCTTGAAGAAATGGATGTGTGGTGCCCATAGGGACAGTAAATCTGTATTTGTTTCCCAAAAAGATGCACTAGTTATAACTCCTGTACAAAATTGGTCTTCCGTTATCCAGTCTAAGTAAACAGTGCAAATTCACAGCACAACTTGCATTGAGAGAAGTAGTTTAATGGAAATAAAATAGGCATACAAGGTACTCCCTCCGTCCCATAATATAAGAACATTTTTCAAGCTATTATGGGACTGAGGGAGTAGATTCTTAGTTTTGAAGTGGCAATATGTGTTCCTGGTGTTCTTATCTGATTCATAACCATGGAAAACTGATCTTTTAGAAGTATATAAATCAGTGAGAAACTGGGAATTATGAAACTTTAGAAATTCTGCTATGTATCTTCTGATTTTGTCCTGCTGAAGATTTTCTGTGATGAGCATTATTTATAAAATTTAGGAACTGTACTGTGTGTTTCATACTTCAGATCTGATTTTGTGCTGTTCTATTTTTCCATGATGTATATTGACTTTGTCATTGTATTTTTTATTCCCGCGAAGTTGGTAGCGGGTGCTGGGTACTAATTATCCCAGTGATACACAGATTTGTCTAAATTCTGTACACAGTTGCTCCTTCCAGTTTATATGTGCAAATTAAAAATAGATATTATTTTTCTTCATTTGTCAAATTATACATGTCAAGTCGCAGAAAGATTATTAAGCTGTGACAATATTTTATGTTTTGAGTGTTAATTTGTTGAATATAGTTCTGTAGTCTGTGGAGCGATTGATTTGAGTATGTTCTGACTGACTTGTTTCTGAGTGCTCCTTTGAACTTCTTTAACACTAGAATTGCTGCTTTCAGTTTTATGTATGCAAAAAGGAAATATACATCCTCTTTTTTAGGTCAAATTTGTTACATGTATCCATTGGAGATTAGTTGAAGCTTCAAGAGTACTTTGGTTTCGTATGCGTATGATTTCTGTAGTCTGGGGAACGAATGGTGTGAACATGTCCGGTGCTGTCTTATTCGTATCTAAGGCATTAATCCAAGGTCCTTTGTTTGGTCTCTTTTAATTCGGTGGCTGCACTAGTAGCTGATTTTAGGGTTACAGCAATTGACAATTCGTTTCTCAGCCTGAAATATAGTTTCATAATTGATCACTGGTTGACTAGAGTTAATTTAGCTTAAAATCTGGTTGGCTGCAAGGCTGCCAGCTGAACATTGCACACGCCTTTTACGTCTGGACTGCTTGTGGGTATGGGTGATTTTACATGTATGTGCTATATTGTCTGAAAAATTACCTTGTCTGACTAAAATTTCTGTTCATATGGCAGGTCTGGAAACTATACAAGTCGGCGGCGTGTGTTATGATGTGGTTGCGATGGCTGTTACCTGTTGGTGGAGTTGAGGGGAGCTCATGTGGTGAGTCGAGTGTTTTCTTTTTACCTGAGGGGATGGATGTTGAGTGCTTAGTTTGTAGAGAGGTAAGCCTCACTGAAGAATTGTACAAAAGAGATACTCAATGTACAGCTTTTTGGGCAAAACTTTTAAAAGGGAAGTTGATGTATATGTTGTTATGCGTAGGGGTAGTCCCTTGGCACAAGCTAGGGATGATAGATGTTGCTTCATTGTTTTGTTGGACAAAATGGAAGAAAGAAATGTTGTGATGATGAGTCCAAACCTGGGGTGCAAAGGGTGGCGTAGCTCAAGTTTTCCTGTGATGGTTCATCTTTCTGGAAAAGGGAGGCATGCACCGCACAGCAGGTTGTTATTAGTATCATCAGTAACTGTGCGGGGATGATGTTCTGTTGGACCGTAGCCGTGTCGATTCGGTTAGGGTATGAGAAATATATGTTGCCCTGGTGGTTATTGTAAGCAGGATGTGTGGAGGTGTATATTCAGTCAAGTGTTTGTTGTTGTTGTTGAGATGGGGACAGTGACTGTAGAGCACTAGCTGCTGCATCTGCATCTTCATCTGGGTAGTTAAATAGCGAATGGAAGGGGCATTCAGATCAAGCCTAGGCTGAATAATCCATCTACATGCTGCGCTGTGAGCAGTACGTAGTAGAATTAGTGCTTTAATTTTTTTTGTGTGGATGAGAATTAGTGCTTTCCAAGGTAATCCTGTGTTGAATGCATGCTCTGTGTCAACCAAATCCCATTTAGGATTCGGGTGGGAAGGCCGCATTCATGCCAGGCAGATCAGGCAGGCGTGTTCTTGGCTGCTGCCGCAGATATCACAAAGCCGAATCATCCATCCCAATGATTAGGGACCCTTACCTATTTTGGGCAGATACCATTAACAAGCAAGGCAGTCGCACGCCTATACACATTTTGCTAAGAAAGTTTTCTATACGAAGAAATAGATAGAGTATACGATATTAATACGCATGCTTGTCTTGCAGAGAGAAGAAAAGAAGAGATTGCTTTTTCTTTCATAAAAAGGTTGAGTTCTCTATACCAGGAGGCAAGAGATAGAGTATGATATCAACAAGCACACCTTTTCTTATCTTGCCGTTATAAGAAAACACATATAAAGTATGTTATCAATACGCATACCTTTTCTTTTATGTAGATAGATAGAGAAATAAAATGATTTAAAAAATAGTATAGAAAAAAAAAGAGAAGAGAAGAGAAAATCAGCAGCAGCCCAGCACCGTAGCAACAGCAGCAGTCGGTCCGGTCAGGTCCGGTCCGGGTCCGGTTGGGTCCGGTATATTCCTTTGCGTTTCCTCTCACCTACCAGCTCCCCCCTCTCCCTCTCTCTCCCCGTCACCCCCCCCCCCCCCCCCCCCCCCCCCCCCCCCCCCCCCCCCCCCCCCCCGATTGTATTTGACAGACGCCCACGCAGAGAGCGAGACGCACACAGAGAGACAGACAGACAGACAGACAGAGAGAGGGCTCCCAATTCCGCCCGCGGCCTCCGTCGATCGATCCACCCATCCGCCGAGAGTGGGATCGGAGCGGCAGCTCCGCCCTCCCCTGCCGCGGCGGCCACCGTGCGTGCTACTCCATCCCTCTCCCTTCCTCCCTCGCTTTCCCCTCCCACGCTCCGATTAATTTTCCGCCTGCTTCGGGGATTGCTCTGCTTCGCTTCGCTTTGCTACGGACGCTGCGTGCGCGTGCGCGGGGCGCGGCCGATCCTGCGGATTCCGGCGCCAGCTCTAAATCTCCACGCTAGGTTTTGCGCTTCGCAATCGATCCGCATCCCCCCCCACACCTTCGATGAGT
This sequence comes from Triticum urartu, assembly GCF_003073215.2. NCBI lineage: Eukaryota > Viridiplantae > Streptophyta > Magnoliopsida > Poales > Poaceae > Triticum > Triticum urartu. The sequence goes on from NC_053028.1 coordinate 476,426,727, forward strand.
GCGATGGGTGCTGCGATCCGTATCTCGTTCCTTGTTAGGCACGCCGATTATTTTTTCTTTTTGATCTGCGAGGGCCGCCTGCTCCGCCAGCATTTCGGGCCCCGTCCTGGATCGCTTCGCTCCAGCTTCTTAATTCCCTCGTTATTGATTGGTTAGGGCTGCCATCTACGTATTTACTTTCCGTGCTTGCCTTCTCCTCTTCCGGCCGCACGGATTTAATGCTTGCTTGGTTGGTTGATTGATTGCTTCTCGTGATTCACGCGGAGTGCTGCTTTTGCTTGCCACATCGCTAACAGGCAGATGCTGGATTGGATTTGCTGCTGCCTAGTAGCTTTACTTTCTCAGCTTCACTTGGAAACTTCTGTTTGTTTATTATTGTTTGTATCAACAAATCCATTATGCCTTCATCCTCTCGGAAGCATTTTTAAAGTTCGGTTAGGGTTTTAATATTGGGAGTTGGGATCAAACTAGCACTCCTTGACTGGATGAATAAATCTTGGGCTGCAAGTTGCTGTTTGGTCAAACATGTACTGAACCTCAATGGTCAACATGCTACCGTCACCTGGAATTACAATATGTGGTGCCGTTTCATCTGCTTCGCTCTCTGTGAAATCATGCCTGATGTATATGCAACATCACTAGTCTTCTGCATTGCCTTCTCTTCTACTTTTGCCGTCCCTATCAAAACATCGTCTAGCTTTGCCACAAGTCCAGTTTAATGGTTTGACACATTAGCGCACGCTTGTAGTCGTCGGGTCACACTTGTAATTGCCGTTTCGACTATGTATGTATAAGAAATTGTCCACAAAACATGCTGCTTGACTTATTTATGTCTGGATGGTATTTTTGCCGTTTCGACTATGTATGTATAATAAATTGTCCACAAAACATGCTGTTTGACTTATGTATGGCTGGATGGTATTTTTGCCGTTTCGACTATGTATGTATAATAAATTGTCCACAAAACATGCTGTTTGACTTATGTATGGCTGGATGGTATTGTTCGGGTATAAAAACAAGGGCCTTTTCTCTTCCGGATCACTGCACATCCTTTTGAGGTTCTGATGTGTTTCTCCTACGTCTAGCAGGACTGATGCAAAATGGTAACTGTACATGGATTTGCCAATGGTACTAATGATGGCACCGCCAACAGGAAGATCAAGCGCCTTTTTAACTCATCAGAGAGGAAGAACCCCACCAATTTCCAATTTGTACGTGCCAAATATATATGCAAATTATTTCCCCCTTTTCTCTTTCTTAGAAGCAGTAACATCTTTTTGTTTGTATACCGTATAATGTTTTCTTTCCTACACATTTTCAGGAGCGTCATGTAGCTCGTCTTGAATCTAGACAGCAGCAGCAACCCAGGTATAGTTATTTTTCTTTCTGTGTCCATATATTTCTCCTTTCTGAATTGGCAAAATATCTTCCTTTTTTAATATCGTTCTTTTACAAGTTCAATTACAGTGGCACCTTTTTTGCAAGAATTTTGTCCTTCTGAACTGCTACCAGAAAAGAGTTATTGAATGTTGCTTGTCGTAATTCTTTACTGCTTTGTTCAGGCGGTGTATCTTCACGACGATCTTACCAATTGAGTTCTTCCACACCTCATCTGAACCTACATCTCCAGAAGATAGCCTTGGCCCGTCATCCTCCTCGCCATCAATTATTTTCTTGCATTTTAGTGTGGCAGATGAACCTCTCAGAAAATATTCATCTAATCAAAGGCTGCTGGCAGAGCGATCCACATCATCCAATAGTATGTCCAATTCAGGTTTCTCAGAAAATACCTCTACCAAGACAAGGGTGGATGCAAGGCATACTACAAGAAGGAAGAGCAAAAAGAAAAACAAGAAGCAGAAGAAACACTTCAGAAAGCCAGCTGATGGATCTGAAATTACATGCGCAGAGAGCAACGGCTCTACCCCTTCAGTCGATATGGTTGATTCTTGTGAAGGTTCGACACTTTCACCTAAGCATGTTGGTGATATACTGTTTGAGGAAACCTTTTCTCCTAGTTCTTCGGTGAAAGAAGCCTCTGAAAAGGCTCCTGACAGTGAAAATGATAATGAGTACAATGGCTGTTCAGTTGCTTCTGTTTCAAGCGCGTCTTACTCTGATGAGACAGAACTGTCTAGACCAACTACATCAGGCCTGGAATTGTTTGGACAATGTAACAGCAGTGACTGCAGGTGCTTGGATGATACTCCAAATTGTGACCTGATGGATTCATCTCAAGAGCTTCATTATGCCAGCAGGAGTGGGAGCTGTAGTGATATGACCAAGACACTGTTCAGAAATGATTGTGTACATGATCCATGTGAAACAGCAGAATTTTGCAGCTCTAGTGATGGAGTTGATGATAGTTGGCTAGAGAATTCCAACTGCAGTAGTAGCTTTTGTTCTGAAAATGGTAGCAGAGGCAGTGATTTTCATCTAGTAATTTCGAGAAAGAGAGCTAGAAAAGAGAGGAAAATGTCAATGTGGAAGAGCTTTACTGGGGAGCATGCATCTGCTGTTACGCATGGTCCAAATGAAAAATATACTGGCCGCTCTTCTAGGCAGATGATTAAGGAACTCAACACTAAGGAGTGGTCACATAGACCAGATCATGTTGGTAGCATACAGCCTCAGCATGGGGTTGCGTTGAAACGCTCCATCAAGAATTTCATCCATAGGAGGAGTAACGAAGTTCCACTGAAGGACTTTGAATCAGGAGCAAGTCACAATCATTTTACAAGTCCACAAGAAAACATCAATAGCAAATCAAATGGTGATTTTGACAAAGAGCAGAACATTGATTTAAACAAAAGGCTACCCAATGCTGTGTACTGCAGTGAGTCAAGTTCTTGTGAGATGTTATCAAATTCAGCTTCTGAACCTACAACTTCCGAGTCTGCGCAGGACAACTGTACTTCAGAATCTGGTGAATCAACAGATCATATTGTAGGAGATTTTCCCATGCGGAAAACAGGATTACAAGGTTCATTCCAAGCCAATGATGTTACCGGGACAGGTTCTGGACCACCATCACCTGGTATGGCTGAATCTGCAGTTCTTTTGCATGCTTTTTTTCTTTTCTTTCTAATGTCCAGATCTTATGATAAGATTTAACATACTACACTAAACAGACTTTCTAACATGCACCACGATCATTTTGCAGATCCGAAGTCCACTCAGACTGACTTAGTGATTGGATGTGGTGTAACTCCTTTTGTTGAAGGGAATCACAGATTAGGAAAGTTTTGCAGTTCTGAAATGCATCTAATTGAGATGATCAAGGTTGTTAATGATGCCTATGAGGTGCAAGTTGCTGCAGATGCCTACATGTCTGCTGGTTATCCGATTACTGATCTCGAGACATTTATATACTCTGCAACTCCAGTCATTGGTCATGTTCCTTGTGTGAAAAACAGAAACTGTTCACAGGATCAAGTTGTCAGGAACTCAGCTTATCAGCAGTACATGTCTAATATTAACCTAAGGAATATATGGGAATGGTATGAAGAGCCAGGGTGCTATGGGTTGGAAGTAAGAGATCTCAATGATCTCAGTTCCTTGACATCACACCACAAGAGTTCAGAGTTCTGTGCATATTTTGTACCTTACCTGTCTGCTATTCAGTTGTTTGGGTGGTCTACGAAGAATATGGATAATGGTTTTGATGTACAAGAGGGACATTTGTTGGGGGCATCGAATACCACAAGCGTTTTGAGTTCTCAACCCGTGCCTGCGAAACTGCATAAACCATTTGAGCAAAGTAACACATCCTTTTCAGAATCATCTTCCTCTGCGCATGCTCATGGAGAACTCATTTTTGAATACTTCGAAACAGAGCAGCCTTCTTTTCGACCTCCGTTGTTTGAAAAGTAAGTTGTCTTGAGTCTTTCGTCGTGTTTACTGATTCTAAGCATGGCTATTGAAATTGTCTGATTTGAACCGCCTGTTGTTACTTTATCCTGAAGTTCCTGGTGCCGTTTCTTGTAAAGTATTCATGTCTCCTCAATCTGTCCTGTGTGTCTCAGAGATGCTTATATGGTTTTATGAGTGCAACGGATTCCCATCTATTACTTCGGTAGAAACAGGCAATGATGTTTGACAGTTCTTATTATGAACAGTGTAATGCGGGCAAGGAAGCTTAATACTTCTGTCATGACCAGTGTAACATATAAATTAATATTGAGTTTGTGAACAATGGTGCTCATGGCAATGATGAAGGGTGCAAGAAACCGTTTTTCCTGTGAAATATGGTCGACATGTTTTGGTGATGCAAATAGTTAAGGGATGATTCTGACCAAAACCAATGCAAGTTATTTGTGCCCAAGTGAGTACTCCCTCCGTCCTGAAATACTTGTCCTTGAAATGATAAAATAGATGTATCTATAACTAAAATAAGTCTCTATACAACCATTTCGAGGACAAGTATTTCCGGACGGAGGGAGTAGCTTAGAGACATGATTTATAGGTTGCTAACAAATCAATCATAAATATGTTGCTGACATGCATCATATCTTCATTTGATGCAGTCTTTCTCATGTGAGCATTATCTTGCCTGTGTCAATTTTTTTTAAATGTGAAACTTGTGTGGAAATTAATTATTATTTTCTTGTAACGTCTTTTTTGTCTCCATATTTTTTTTGTACTAATATTGGTACAACCAAATGCAGAATCAAGGAGCTTAGCTGCCTAAATGTATCTGGTGACTCTGAAAAGCTACAAAGTGCGAAATTGCGTGATCTGCATCCGGCTTCTTGGTTTGTTCCCAATCCTAGATATTTTTTGCTCCCCAGTGCTTTCTGAACTTCTGTTTGTTTTGTTATTGGATACTTGTTGATCATGGCAGTTTTTATTTCTAGGTACTGTGTTGCTTGGTATCCTGTTTATCGCGTACCTCATGGGAACTTCCGTGCATCATTCTTGACATACCATTCACTGGGTAAACTGGTTCCACAAATATGCTCCCCAGATTCTAGTGGTGGTCAGGACACCCGAATTGTTTGCCCGGCTGTTGGTCTGCAGAGTTACAATGACAAGGTACCATTCTAACTTTTTTCCCTATGAGGGTAGCGATTTTTTTCAGTACTGAGTGTATCCAGCATGTAGCTCTAAACGAAGTGAAAATTCCAGAATGTAAGGTGCAAGCTGAACTTGCTGCCTGGCCAAAGTTTGTTTCTAGTGCTTGGTTCGTTTTGGGTTATTGAGTCAGTACATGACAGACTCCCCAGTCTAACATGCAAGGTCCATTTTGTAGGGTGAGCAATGGTTTGAGCTGAGATGTCGAGATTCCTCGAAGCCCAGTGGCGCTGAAGTTGTGGAGGAGAGGCTGAGGACACTGAAGCGAGGTGCATTCGCGATGGCAAGGGCTGTCATTCCTAGGGGATCCGAGGAGTCGTCTGCGAACCACCATCCAGATTATGAGTTTTTCCTGTCCCGGTCTACCTAGGCGGCTATGCTACATCCTGGAGAAGACTATGTTCCTTTGCCTGCTATGCTAACGCGCCGCAAGAATCCCATGAAGAAATTTACAAAAAAATTAGAGCATAATAGATATGACATTCCACTAACCAGTGGTCGGCAGTAGTTTACCCTAGAAAGAAGAGGAGAAGAGAAGGGAAGGGAGGGGATACTATAAGTGACATTCTAACCTACTAGACACCTGATGATGCAAACAGGGTTGAGTTTTAGACCTTGAATGTTGTACAAGTGTGCCAAGGGGATCAAAGAGTTTGGCAACATTTTCGTTTTACAGATCATGCAGGTAGGCAGGCAGGCTGGTTCTGCTTCTGCAGGTGCTTTTTTTGTACAGACAAAGAAAAATGAGAGCAAGATGAGATTTGCTACTCAACCTTTTTCCAATGTCGATGAAATGCGGAACTAGTATTTCTCTCTACCTGGCTTTTCCTTGATTAATCATATCCAAGCAACATTGGTAGGCATTTGCATTTGCTAGTTAGCCTTGTGTTGCTGCTACGGATGATCAAGTCGAAACCTCTTATGTTTGCCTCTCTTGTCAAGGTTCTAAACGGTCAACAAGATCACAAGTGTTTTTCTTTTGAGAATGTAACAAATTTTTGTTGTTGTTGCCGAACGTGTTATTTTGAAGAACCACACCTCACAATGAGTGTAAAACAGGTTGTTCGAAGGTCGTCACCCCACCTACTCACTCTCTTCCGGTCTCTTGACATACACGTCCTGAAGCTTTAAAGCCGTTCTTTTCGGTAGCGTCGACTTTTAAAGCAGTTCAAATAAGGTCCGAAAGCATCGAAAAGGACGGCTTGAGAAAATCGGGTCCTTCCTCGGAAGAGAACCCCACTTTTGACTTGACCTCTCAAATGTGGTCTTTGTTTAGTCCAACTTCGTAATCCAACTTGATTTTTCTTAAACACAATATAAACGTAGACATTTGTACATATGCACATACATTCATCCTAGATGCGTACGTGCACCGTCTTAAGCTTTCCGGCAGTGGAAGTAAGTAATGATGAACCAGGCCAGGTTAGATCTGCACGTGCACCCTCATGTTCCCGGAGCTTTCTAGTGAGTTCAAGTAATTAATGATAAACTAGGCCAGGTACACACATTTGTGAGTTTAGGTAACTAATGATGAATTAGATACGGTATGCACATGCACCACTGTCTTCCCCGAGCTTCCCGGGGCGGAAACAATTAATGATGAAATAGGTCAGGTCAGATCCGCACGTGCACCTCGGCTTCCCTGAGCTTCCTAGCGAGTTCAGGAAGTTAATGTTGAACTAGGTCAGGTACGCACGTTCATCTCCATCTTCCTGGAGCTTCTTCGTGAGTTTAGGTAATTAATGATGAACCAGGTAAGGTACGCACATGCACTGCACTATCTTCCCCGAGCTTCCTTGTGGTGGAAGTAATTAATGATGAACCAGGTCAGGTTGGATCCGCACGTGCATTCTTGTCTTCCCGAGCTTCCTAGCGAGTTCAAGTAATTAACGTTGAACTAGGTCAGATACACACATTCACCTTCATCTTCCTCGAGCTTCCTGGTGAGTTTAGGTAATTACTGATGAACTAGCAGGTGCGCACGTGCACCACTGTCTTACTCGAGCTTCTCGACGGTGGAAGTAATTAATGATGAACCAGGTCATGTCAGATTCACACACGCACCCTCATCTTCCTCGAGCTTGCTAGCGAGTCCAGATAATTAATGTTGAACTAGGTCTTGCATGCACGTTCACCTCTATGTTCCTCGAGCTTCCTCCCGAGTTTAGGTAATTAATGATGAACCGGATAAGGTGCGCACGTGCACCACTGTCTTACTTGAGCTTCCTGGCAGTGGAAGTAATTAATGATGAACCAGGTCAGATTAGATCCGCACGTGCACCCTCTTCTTCCCCGAGCTTCCTAGCGAGAGTTCAGGTAATTAATGTTGAACTAGACCAGGTACGCAAGATCACTTCCAACTTCTTGGAGCTTCCTAGTGAGTTTCGGTAATTAATGATAAACCAGGTAAGGTGCGCACGTGCACCACTATCTTCCCTGAGCTTCCAGGAGGTGGAAGTAATGACGAACTAGGTCAGGTTAGATCTGCACGTGCACCCTCGTCTTTCCCGAGCTTCCAAGCGAGTTTAAGTAATTAATGTTGAACTAGGTTAGGTACACACGTTCACCTCCATCTTTCTCGAGCTTCTTGCCAAGTTTGGGTAATATATGATGAACCAGGTATACTGTCTTCCCCATTTCCTGGTGGCGGAAGTAATTAATGATGAACCAGGCCACGTCAGATCCGCACGTGCACCCTCGTCTTCGTTAAGCTTCCTAGCGAGTTCAGGTAATTAATGTTGAACTGGGTCAGGTACGCACATTCACCTCCATCTTCCTCAAGATTCCTCGTGAGTTTAGGTAAATAATGATGAACAAAGTATGGTGCGCACGTGCACCACTGTCTTCCCCGAGCTTCCCGGCGGTGCAAGTAATTAATGATGAACCATGTCAAGTTAGTTCCGCACGTGCGCCCTCGTCTTCCCCGAGCTTCCTACAGAGTTCAAGTAATTAACTTTGAACTAGGCTAGGTACGCACGTTCACCTCCATCTTCCCCGAGTTTCCTAGTGAGTTTAGGTAATTAATGCTGAACCAGGTAAGGTGTGCACGTGCACCACTGTCTTCTTTAAGCTTCCCGGTGGTGGAAGTAACTAATGACGAACAAGGTGAGGTCTGGTCCGCACGTGCACCCTCATATTAGCCGAGCTTCCTAGCGAGCTCAAGTAATAAATGTTGAACTATGTGAGGTACACACATTCATCTCCATATTTCTACGCAAGTAAGGTGCCCATGTGCATACCTGTGTTCCCCGATCTTGCCGTGGTGGAAGTAATTAATGATGAACCAAGTCAGGTCAGATCCACACGTGCACCGCCATCTTCTCCGAGCTTCCTTGCGAGTTCAAGTAATTAATGTTGGCCTAGGTTAGACACACACGTTCACCTCCATCTTCCTCAAGCTTCCTCGTGAGTTTAGGTAATCAACGATGAATCAGGTAAGGTGCACACGTGCACCACTATCTCCCCCGAGCTTCCCGGAAGTGGAAGTAATTAATGATGAACCAGGCCAGGTTAGATCCGCATGTGCACCCTCGTCTTTCCCTAGCTTCCTAGTGAGTTCAACTAATTAATGCTGAACTAAGTTAGGTAAGCATGTTCACCTCCAACTTCCTTGAGGTTCCTAATGAGTTTAGATACTTAATGATGAACCAGGTAAGGTGCGCACGTGCGGCACTGTCTTCCTTGAGCTTCCCGATAGTGGAAGTAATTAATGATGAACCAGGTCAGGTCGGACCCTTATCTTCCCTGAGCTTCCAAGCAAGTTCAAGTAATTAATGTTGAACTAGGTCAGATACGGACGTTCACCGACATCTTCTTGAGCTTCCTTGTGAGTTTAGGTAATCAATGATGAACCAAGTAAGGTTTGCATGTGCACCACTGACTTCCCTGAGCTTCCCGGAGATGGAAGTAATTAATGACGAACCAGGCCAGGTTAGATCCACACGTGCACCCTCGTCTTCCCCGAGCTTCTTATCGACTTCAAGTAATTAATGTTGAACTAGGTCAGGTACACACGTTCACCTCCATCTTCCCTGAGATTCCTAGTGAGTTTAGGTAATTAATAATGAGCCAGATTAGGTGCACATGTCTACCCCTGTTTTCCCCGAGCTTCCTGGCAGGTGGAAGTTATATGATGATGTTAGGTCAGATCCGCACGTGCACCCTCGTCTTCCTGGAGCTTCCTAGCGAGTTCAGGTAACTACTGTTTAATGAGGCCAGTACCGACGTTCACCTCCATTTTCCTCGAGCTTCCTAGTGAGTTACGTAATTAATGATGAACCAGGTAAGGTGAGCATGTGCACCTCTCTCCTCCTTGAGCTTCCCGACGGGTAGAAGTAATTAATGATGGACTAGGTCAGGTACACACGTTCACCTCCATGTTCCTGGAGCTTCATAGTGATTTTAAGTAATTAATAATGAAGCAGGTAAGATGCGCATGTGCACCCTTGTCTTCCCTGAGCTTCCCGGCGGGTGAAAGTGATTCATAGTGAACCAGGTCAGGTCAGATCCGCACGTGCACCCTCGTCTTCCCCGAGCTTCCTAGCGAGTTTAAGTAACTAATGTTTAATTAGGTTAGTACTCACATTCACCTCCATCTTCCTAGAGCTTCTTAGTGAGTTACGTAGTTAATGATGAACTAGGTAAGGTGCGCATGTGCACCTCTCTCTTTCTCGAGCTTCCATGTGCACCCCGGTATTCCTCGACCTTCCTAGCAAGTTTAGCAAATTTATGATGAACCAGGTCAGGTGCGCACGTGCACCCCCATCTTCCTCAAGCTTACCGACGAGTGCAAGTCATTAATGCTGAACCACATCAGGTGCGCATGTGCACCCTCATCTTCCCCGAGCTTCCTAGCAAGTTTAGGTAATTAATAATGAACCAATCCAGGTGCGCATGTGCACCCCCGTCTTCCTCGAGCTTTCTGGCAAGTGCGGGTCATTAATGTTGAACCACGTCAGGCGCTCATGTAACCACCATCTTCCCCTGAGCTTCCTAGCAAGTTTAGGTCATTACTAATGAACCACTTCAGGTGCGCACGTGCACCCTCAGTCTTCCTCAAGCTTCTTAGCAAGTTTAGGTAATTTATGATGAACCAGGTGAGGTGCGCACATGAACCACCGTCTTCCTCGACCTTACCGGCGAGTGTAGGTCATTAATGTTGAACCAGGTTAGGTGCGCACGTGCACCCCTATCTTCCCCGAGCTTCCTAGCGAGTTTAGGTAATTAATGAGGAACCAGGTCAGGTGCGCATGTACACACCCCTCTTCCTCGAGCTTTCTAGTGAGTGCAAGTCATTAATGTTGAACCATGTGTGGTGCGCACGCGCACCCTCATCTTTCGCGAGCTTCCTTGCGAGTTTAGGTCATTGATGATGAACCAACTCAGGTGCGTGATAACCCACAAGTATAGGGCATCGCAACAATTTTCGAGGGTAGAGTATTCAACCCAAGTTTATAGATTCGACACAAGGGGAGCTAAAGAATATTTGAAGGTATCAGCAGCTGAGTTGTCAATTCAACCACACCTAGAGATTAATTATCTGCAGCAAAGTGATTAGTAGCAAAGTAGTTTGATAGTTTGATAATAGTGACACCAGCAACAGTAACAGTAACAGTGATAGCAGTAGTTTGTAGCAAGTGTAACAGTGATGATAGCAATAGTAACACAACAAGATCAATAAGGATAAATTCGTAGGCATTGGATCGGTGACTTGTTGGATGATATTCATCACGAGACAGTTATAACCTAGGGCGATACAACACTAGCTCCAGTTCATCCATATAATGTAGGCATGTATTCCGTAAATAGTCATACGTGCTTTATTAAAAGAACTTGCATGACATCTTTTGTCCTACCCTCCCGTGGTAGCGGGGTCCATATTGGAAACTAAGGGACATTAAGGCCTCCTTTTAATAGAGAACCGGAACAAAGCATTAACACATAGTGAATACATGAACTCCTTAAACTATGGTCATCACCAGGAGTGGGCCCGACTGTTGTCACTCAGGGGTTGCTGGATCATAACCGTAGTAGGTGACTATAACTTGCAAGATCGAATCTAAAACATGGATATAATGATGAATTCATAAACGGTTCAGATCTGAAATCATGGCACCCGGGCCCAAAGTGAGAAGCATTAAGCATGGCAAAGTCATAGCAACATCAATCTAAGAACATAGTGGATACTAGGGATCAAGCCCTAACAAAACTAACTCGATTACATGATGAATCTCATCCAACTCCTCACCAACTAGCGAGCCTATGAAGGAATTACTCACTCCCGGTGGGGAGCATCATGGAATTGGCGACGGAGATAGGTTGGTGATGACGAAGATCGAAGATCCCCCTCTCCGGAGCCCCAAACGAACTCCAGATATGCCCTCCCGAGGAAGAGCAGGGCTTGGCGGCGGCTTCGTCTCGTGGATCGTGATAATTCTTTCTCCCTGATTTTTTTCTGGGATAATGTGAATTTATAGTATCAGGGGGGTCATTAGCGGGGCCACCAGGTGGGTACAACCCAGCTGGGCGCGCCAGGAGAGGGGGGCGTGCCCTGGTGGATTGTGCCCACCCAGGGGGCCCTCTCCGGTGGGTCTTGGCTCCATAAATTCTTATTTTTGATATAAAAAATCCTCAAAAAGTTTCGTTCCATTCCGAGAACTTCAATTTCTACACAAAAACAACACCATGGTAGTTCTGTTGAAAACATCGTCAATCCGGGGTTAGTTTCATTCAAATCATGCAAATTAGGGTCCAAAACAAGAGGAAAAGCGTGAGAAAAAGTAGATACGTTGGAGACATATCAACTCCCCCAAGCTTAAACCTTTGCTTGTCCTCAAGCAATTCAGTTGATAAACTGAAAGTGAGAAAGAAAAACTTTTATGAACTATTTTGCTCTTATTTGCATAAATAAGCTTAAACATCACCCAGGTTTTGAGCCAACATTATAACTAACCATGTGGAAAATAACTCTTAAAGATTATAATGATTCATATCAATGACATAATCAGCTAGCGAGCAATAATAAGATATCTCAAACAGCAACACATTGTCAAAACAACCATGATATAATATGACAATAATGGTATCTCGCTAGCCCTTTCTGAGACCGTAAAAGATAAATGCAGAGCACCTCCGAAGTTCAAGCAGCGACTAAACATTGTAATTCATGGTAGAAAAGATCCAGTCATGATGCACCCAACATTAGCTATACACAATGCATAAATCATGACCGATGTGCTCTACTCAGTTTATGGCACTTGTTTATAGAAGGTGATGACACAACATAAAAGTAAATAGAAAGTCCCTTCATAGAGGGAAGCAGTGATTTGCAGAGGTGCCAGAGCTCAGTTTTTAAAATAGAGATAGATGATATTTTGAGACATGCACCCTTCTCATTCACTTCACGACCATCAGTTATCAACATATTCCATGCTAAGCATGCTAGTGGCAGTTCCCAAGCAATAAAAGTAAAGGTTTACTCCCCCTCTACCAACAATCACATTCCACGGCTTGTCCGAAACAATGGGTGCCATCCAAACCAACAACAATCCCGGAGGAGTTTTGTTTAATTATTTGCATTTTTGAGTTCGGGACTGGGAATCCCTATTACTGCACATTTCCTCGTGCGATGGCGAGTGAATAAACACTCGACCTGAGGATAACATGCTTAGCATGGAAGATATCGAGCACCTCCGTCGTTCCATGAACGATCCAGGCACACAAAAAGGATAATTTTTTAGAAGTTTTTAGAGGTGGCACATGCAAATTTACTTAGGACGACATGGTAATACCGTATATAGGTAGGTATAGTGGACTCATCTGGAATAACTTTGGGTTCAAGGTTTTGATGTACAAGCAGAATCCCCACTTAGTACAGGCGAATGCTAGCAATTTTAAGATTGGGAAGCGGCCAGCTAGAGAGCAACAACGATCATGACCAGGCATTATGCATAAGTAACATTGGACACTAGCATGAGTAGGACATGAACACCACGAACATAAACATTATAGAGGCTATGTTGGTTTTGATTCAACTAAATTTTTATTCACCACATGATATGTGTTTTGCTTGGAGCATCATTTTATTTTATTCGTATTTGCTTGCTTCTATTTAGAGTAATGTTTTGCATCTTTTAGTTCAATAAAAAAGTCAAGTATAGCCTTTACCATGCTTATTTTTCAAGTCCTTATGTTGCTGTTTTAGAAAACAGAAAGTTTGCTGTTATGTTTTGAATATTTGTGAATAGTCAGAACATGATAAAATCTTCAAATTTTTACACAATCAGCGACAACAAATTATCTACAGTGTGGTAAGTTTTCAGAATTTTTGGAGTTAGGAAAGTATGATTCCTCTTGCATTTCTTACAGACTATCCTGTTTAAACAGATTGCTGTTATGTTTGCATTGTTTGCATATGTTTGCTTGTTTAATGATTCTATTTAAGGATAGGAATCTTAAATATGCAGAGGAATTTAGTACGCAATGTCAAATTATAATTTTAATGATTTTCTACAGTAAAGAATGATAAGGTTTAGCATGGATTTATACTAACTTATCTCACGAGTTCTTGTTGAGTTTTGTGTGGATGAAGTTTTTTAAGATTTAGAGAAACCGCGATATGAAAGGAATTAAGGAGACACAAAAGCTCAAGATTGGGGATTCCCAAGGCATCCCTAGTCAATATTTCAAGAAGTCTCAAGCATCTAAGCTTGGGGATGCCTCGGTTGGCATCCCACCTTTCTTCTTCAACAACTATGGGTCAGTTTTGGTTGAGCCTAAGTTTTTGCTTCTTCACATGATATGTGCTATCCTTGCAATGTCATTTTATTTTGTTTTGCTTGCTTTTTAAATAAAGTACTTAAGATCTGAAATCTTATTTATGAGAAGGAGTCTTCACATAGTTACATAATTATTCGACTACTCATTGATCTTCACTTATATCTTTTGGAGTAGTTTGTCATTTACTCTAGTGCTTCACTTATATATTTTTAGAGCACGACGGTGGTTTTATTTTGAAGAAATAGATGAACTCTCATGCTTCACTTATATTATTTTGAGAGTCTCTAAACAGCATGGTAATTTGCTTAGGTTATGAATTTAGTCCTAATAGGACGCGCATCCAAGAGGGGTATAATAAAAAAATTCATAATAAGTCCATTGAATACTATGAGAAGTTTGATTCTTTATGATTGTTTTGAGATATGAAGATGGTGATATTAGAGTCATGCTAGTGGAGTAATTGTGAATTTGAGAGATACTTGTGTTAAAGTTTGTGATTCCCATAGCATGAACGTATGGTGAACCGTTATGTGATGAAGTTGGAGCATGATTTATTTATTGATTGTCTTCCTTATGAGTGGAGGTCGGGATCGCGCGATGGTTAACTCCTACCAACCCTTCCCCTAGGAGCATGCGTGTAGTATTTTCTTTCGATGACTAATAAATTTTTGCAATAAGTATGTGAGTTCTTTATGACTAATGCTGAGTCCATGGATTATACACACTCTCACCCTTCCACCATTGCTAGCCTCTCTTGTGCCGCACAACTTTCGCCGGTACCATACACCCACCATATACCTTCCTCAAGACGGCCACCATACCTACCTATTATGGCATTTCCATAGCCATTCTGAGATATATTGCCATGCAACTTTCCATCGTTCCGTTTATTATGACATGCTTCATCATTGTCATATTGCTTTGCATGATCATGTAGTTGACATCGTATTTGTGGCAAAGCCACCTTTCATAATTCTTTCATACATGTCACTCTTGAGTCATTGCACATCCCGGTACAATGCCAGAGGCATTCATATAGAGTCATATTTTTTTCTAAGTATTGAGTTGTAAGTAAATAAAAGTATGATGATCATCATTATTAGAGCATTGTCCCAATGAGGAAAGGATGATGGAGACTATGATTCCCCCACAAGTCGGGTTGAGACTCCGGACGAAAAATAAAATAATAATAATAATAAAGAGGCCAAAAAAAGGAGAGGGCCCACCAAAAAAAGAGAAAACAAAAAAAAGAGAGGAAAAGAGAGAAGGGGCAATGCTACTATCCTTTTACCACACTTGTGCTTCAAAGTAGCACCATGATCTTCATAATAGAGAGTCTCCTATGTTGTCACTTTCATATACTAATGGGAATTTTCCATCATAGAACTTGGATTCTATATTCCAACGATGGGCTTCCTTAAATGCCCTAGGTCTTCATGAGCAAGCAAGTTGGATGCACACCCACTTAGTTTCTTTTTGAGCTTTCATACACTTATAGCTCTAGTGCATCCGTTGCATGGCAATCCCTACTCACTCACATTGATATCTATTGATGGGCATCTCCATAGCCCGTTGATACGCCAAGTTGATGTGAGACTATCTTCTCCTTTTGTCTTCTCCACAACCACCATTCTATTCCACCTATAGTGCTATGTCCATGGCTCACGCTCATGTATTGCGTGAAAGTTGAAAAAGTTTGAGAATACTAAAGTATGAAACAATTACTTGGCTCAAACCGGGGTTGTGCATGATTTAAATATTTTGTGTGATGAAGATAGAGCATAGCCAGACTATATGATTTTGTAGGGATAGCTTTCTTTGGCCATGTTATTTTGAGAAGACATGATTGCTTTGTTAGTGTTCTTGAAGTATTACTGTTTTTATGTCAATATTAAACTTTTGTTTTGAATCTTATGGATCTGAATATTCTTGCCACAACAGAGAAGATTACATTGATAAATATGTGAGGTAGCATTCCACATCAAAAATTCTGTTTTTATCATTTACCTACTCAAGGGCGAGCAGGAATTAAGCTTGGGGATGCTTGATACGTCTCCAATGCATCTATAATTTTTGATTGTTCCATGCTATTATATTATCCATCTTGGATGTTTTATATGCATTTATATGCTATTTTATATGATTTTTGGGACTAACCTATTAACCTAGAGCCCAGTGCCAGTTTCTATTTTTTCCTTGTTTTTGAGTTTTACAGAAAAGGAATATCAAACAGAGTCCAATTGACGTGCCAATTGTTGATGATTTTTTATGGACCAAAGAAGCCCCCGGAGTAAAATAGTTGGGCCAGAAGAGTCCTGAGCCATCCACGAGGGTGGAGGGTCACCCTACCCCCTGGGCACGCCCCCCTGCCTCGTGGATGACTCAAAGACCCCCCTGACGTGAGACCGACGCCAAAAATTCCTATAAATACAGAAACCCCCGAAAAGAAACCTAGATTGGGAGTTCCGCCGCCGCAAGCCTCTGTAGCCACCAAAAACCAATCGGGACCCTGTTTTGGCACCCTGCCGGAGGGGGGATCCATCACCGGTGGCCATCTTCATCATCCCGGTGCTCTCCATGACGAGGAGGGAGTAGTCCACCCTCGGGGCTGAGGGTATGTACCAGTAGCTATGTGTTTGATCTCTCTCTCTCTCTCTCTCTCTTGTGTTCTTGATTTGGCACGATCTTGATGTAACGCGAGCTTTGCTACTATAGTTGGATCTTATGATGTTTCTCCCCCCTCTATCTCCTTGTGATGGATTGAGTTTTCCCTTTGAAGTTATCTTATCGGATTGAGTCTTTAAGGATTTGAGAACACTTGATGTATGTCTTGCGTGGGATACCCGTGGTGAAAATGGGATATTCTATTGATTCACTTGATGTATGTTTTGGTGAT
Source organism: Triticum urartu (assembly GCF_003073215.2). NCBI lineage: Eukaryota > Viridiplantae > Streptophyta > Magnoliopsida > Poales > Poaceae > Triticum > Triticum urartu. The sequence continues at coordinate 476,443,474 of NC_053028.1, forward strand.
CAACTTGCGGGTTCCGTGACCTTGGGAATCTATGCATAGGGGTTGGCACACGTTTTCGTCTTGACTCTCCGGTAGAAACTTTGGGGCACTATTTGAAGTTCTTTGTGTTGGTTGAATAGATGAATCTGAGATTGTGTGATGCATATCGTATAATCATACCCGCGGATACTTGTGGTGACATTGGAGTATCTAGGTGACATTGGGGTTTTGGTTGATTTGTGTCTTAAGGTGTTATTTTACTACAAACTCTAGGGCTGTTTGTGACACTTATAGGAATAGCCCAATGGATTGATCGAAAAGAATAACTTTGAGGTGATTTTGTACCCTACAATAATCTCTTCGTTTGTTCTCCGCTATTAGTGACTTTGGAGTGACTCTTTGTTGCATGTTGAGGGATTGTTATATGATCTAATTATGTTATTATTGTTGAGAGATCTCGCACTAGTGAAAGTATGAACCCTAGGCCTTGTTTCAATGCATTGCAATACCATTTTCGCTCACTTTTATCATTAGTTACCTTGCTGTTTTATATTTTTCAGATTATAAAAACCTATATCTACCATCCATATTGCACTTGTATCACCATCTCTTCACCGAACTAGTGCACCTATACAATTTACCATTGTATTGGGTGTGTTGGGGACACAAGATACTCTTTGTTATTTGGTTGCAGGGTTGTTTGAGAGAGACCATCTTCATCCTACACCTCCCATGGATTGATAAACCTTAGGTCATCCACTTGAGGAAAATTTGCTACTGTCCTAGAAACCTCTGCACTTGGAGGCCCAACAATGTCTAAACGAACAAGGTTGTGTAGTAGACATCAGAGGGTAGTGTGGATCCTGAGGACCAGGCATCCACTCATCCCACTGCTGAGGAGCGGGCACCCACTAATCCCACTGTGGAGATGCCTGTGCAACCTCTGCAATAGCGTGAGCGTTCCAGCAGGCAAGGATGTCTGCAGTCATAATCCGGTATCCGCCCCTGGCAACAAAATCAAACAAAGCAGGTGCATGCAAGGGGATAACTGAAAGTGCAACTATCCCTAGGTGGTTTTGGTAATTCATAACAACATATAGCTCATTGAGCTAATGCTATTCCAAGATGACTATTTCAGGAAAGCTCAATGATTGGCATGGCATGGATGTGAAAGTGGAACCCTCAAAATGCTAAGGACAAAGGATTGGCTCAAGCTCAAAAGCTCAAGACTCTTCATTTTATATTTTAGTGATCCAAGATCACATTGAGTCTTTAGGAAAATCCAATACTATCAAGGAGGGATGAGGTGTTGCTTAATGAGCCTTTTGCTTCATGTGCTTAGTGATATGCTCCAAAACCCTCAACTACTTTCCCATATCCACATATGACCTAAACCCTAAGCCAAACTCGGTCCTACCGATTCTTTCTATCCGGCGCCACCGAGTTTCACTTGTCATAAGCCACTGCCAAACCCTAGCAATTCGGTTCTACCGATAGGGATCTCGGTCTCACCGAGATGGGATTGCAAACTCTCTGTTTCCCTTTCGTAACTTTTCGGTCTCACCGAAAGAGCGAATCGGTCCCACCGAGATTGCAATGTAAACTCTTTGTTTCCCTTTTGTAACTTTTCGGTCTCACCGAAAGAGCAAATCGGTCCCATCGAGTTTGCCTGACCAACTCTCTGGTTAGCTTATTACCAAACTCGGTCTCGCCGAGTTTGTGTAATCGGTCTCACCGAGATTAAGTTATGCCCAAACCCTAACCATATCGGTCCTACCGAGTTGCATGTCAGTCCCACCGAAAATCTCTAACGGTCACTAGGTTTACCTTTTCGGTCCGACCGAGTTTGTTGATTCGGTCCCACCGAGATTGGAAAACTGTGTGTAACGGTTGGATTTTGTGTGGAGGCTATATATACCCCTCCACCTCCTCTTCATTCGTGGAGAGAGCCATCAGAACACATACACAATTCCAACTCATATGTTCTGAGAGAGAACCACCTACTCATGTGTTGAGACCAAGATATTCCATTCCTACCATATGAATCTTGATCTCTAGCCTTCCCCAAGTTGCTTTCCACTCAAATCTTCTTTCCACAAAATCCAAATCCTATGAGAGAGAGTTGAGTGTTGGGGAGACTATCATTTGAAGCACAAGAGCAAGGAGTTCATCATCAACACACCATTTGTTACTTCTTGGAGAGTGGTGTCTCCTAGATTGGCTAGGTGTCACTTGGGAGCCTCAGACAAGATTGTGGAGTTGAACCAAGGAGTTTGTAAGGGCAAGGAGATCGCCTACTTCGTGAAGATCTACCGCTAGTGAGGCAAGTCCTTCGTGGGCGATGGCCATGGTGGGATAGACAAGGTTGCTACTTCGTGGACCCTTCGTGGGTGGAGCCCTCCGTGGACTCGCGCGACCGTTACCCTTCGTGGGCTGAAGTCTCCATCAACGTGGATGTAGGATACACCACCTATCCGAACCACGGGAAAAACATCCGTGTCTCCAATTGCGTTTGAATTCTCCAAACCCTTCCCTTTACATTCTTGCAAGTTGCATGCTTTACTTTTCGCTGCCAATATACTCTTTGCATGCTTGCTTGAATCGTGTGATGATTGCTTGACTTGTCCTACAATAGCTAAAATCTGCCAAGAACTAAAATTGGGAAAATGTTAAGTTTTTATTTGGTCAAGTAGTCTAATAACCCCCCCTCTAGACATACTTTCGATCCTACAATAACATCACAAGTGTCAATGACCAAGTTATAAGGAATGGCAATGTCAGGACGATTATGTGCAAGAAAGTGATGGTGATCCATGGCTGCACGGTCTAGGTACACCTTGGTGAGAGGGTAATCATGAGGGCGTATCTCAACCTCGAAGTGAGCCGCCAAATGGGTAGCATAAATCCCACCATGTATTTTGCCCTGAGATTTATTAAGGTGCAGGCGACGAGCCACGATAGCTCCCAAGCTATACATGTTGTCGCCCTCAATGGCACGACATAAAACAGCAACGTCCGGTGAACTAAGTGCACCCACCTTCTCCCTAGCAAGCAAGCATTTGGTAATGAAATATGCAAAATAACGAACAACAGGAAAATGTAAACCACCAGCAGTGATGGCTGACACTCTCCTCTCATCACCCACTGTCAAAGTGCGACAGAAATCCTCAAACTTAGCTGGCCTAGGCTCGGCCAAGCTCCCGTCAGAAGGGATCAAGCATATGTCACAAAACTCAGTAAGTGGTATCTGATGATTTTCATCATATAGATCAAATCTCACTTCAGGAGGATTATTTCTAGGCGAGAAAGTAAAGCTTTGAACAAACATATTTGTGAGGATTTGGTGCTGGTTACACTCATCTGTGATGAAGTCGGTGAGACCAGCATTGGCAATGAATTGCATGAACTCATCATGAATTCCAGCTTCTTGCAGGAAAGAGATGTGCGGCCATTCGCAAGGCCGTACCTCTGCCAACCCCCTAGGGTGGAGATCATTGTCAGAAGACTCCCCAATAACACCCTTGGAGTTCTTCCTTGAGCCGTATTTCCTGAAGATATTCATGTCCGCATACAATTTTTCCTATGAACAAAAATCTGAATTTTTAGTTCACAAATTTTTTCCAACAGAACTTCACAAAACTAATAGCAACTACTCATAGGGATACATAGAGGCCATAGCAAGCATTCAAACAACTTAGAACACTAAGAATTCAACATGCAAGCACATCTACAACATCACCAAGAGTAGCTAATTATTCAAAGTATAATCCACTAAAACAAAAACTAATTGGACAAATGATGGAGTCACATACCAAGCAACAATCTTCCGAAACAGTTTTGAAAATGGAGCTTCAAGCAAAGAGATCGAATTTGGCAGCAAAATGAGCAAGAACTCGGGAGAGAGAAGGAGAGTGATTTTTTGTGGAGGTAGGTGACAATGTGGGATGAAGAGATAAGTGAGGGGGCCCACGTGGGGACCACAACCCCCAGGGCGCGCCAGGGGGTGCTGGCGTGCCCAGGTGGGTTGTGCCCACCTGGTGCACCCCCTCTGGTTATTTTTGCATAAAAAATTCTTAAATATTCAGGAAAAGAACATATAAAATTTTCAGGGCATTCTAAAAACTTTTATTTTTTGGTCATTTTTTATTGCACGGGAAATTCAGAAAACAGACAAAACATGGCATTTTTATTTTATTTAACTAATAACAACAGAGAATAAAAAGTAGGGACATAAAGTAGTGCTTACTAAGTTCATCAACTTCATACCATTCAAAAATGATCCATTAATGAGGTTGATCAAGTCTTATTAACAACCACTTTCGGTTAGCATGAAACCGAAGAACTTTCATAAATCACTAAGTTACCTCAATGGGAATTTGCATTTCCCCAACAATAAGCATTTCATATTTCTTTTTGACAGTAGGTAGAGGTATTTGAAAACTTCCAATAGTGATTGTCGGAGATTTTTCAATAACATTAATACCATTCACTTGGAATTGTTTCTTCGGAAAGTGCACCGTATGCTCATTACCATTGATATGAAAAATGACCTTGCTTTTATTGCAATCAATAACAGCCCCTGTAGTATTCAAGAAGGGTCTACCAAGGATAATTGACATGTTGTCGTCCTCGGGCATCTCAAGTATAACAAAGTCAGTCAAAATAGTAACATTAGCAACAACAACGGGCACATCCTCACAGATACCAATAGGTATGGAAGTTGATTTATCAGCCATTTGCAAAGATATTTCAGTAGGTGTGAGTTTATTCAAGTCGAGTCTTTTATATAAAGAGAAAGGCATAACACTAACACCAGCTCCTAAATCACACAAAGCAGTTTTCACATAATTATTTTTGATAGAGCATGGTATAGTTGGTATTCCCTGATCTCCAAGTTTTTTAGGTACTTCATCTTTAAAAGTATAATTAGCAAGAATAGTGGATATTTCAGCTTCTGGTATTTTTCTCTTATTTGTGATGATGTCTTTCATATACTTTGCATAAGGAGGCATTTTCAATATATCAGTCAAGTGAGTACGCAAAAAGACTGGCCTCAACATTTCAGCAAAGCATTCAAATTCTTCATCATCATTCTTTTTAGTTGACTTAGGTGGAGAAGGCATAGGTTTTTGAACCCACAGTTCTCTTTCTTTACTGTGTTTCCTAGCCACAAAGTCTCTTTTGTCATATCTTTTATTTTAGGTTGTGGGTTATCAAGATCAACATGTGGTTCTATCTCAACATCATTATTTGGTTCTTTATCATTGGTAGGTTGAGAGTCTTCATGAACCTCACCATTATCTTTTTCATTATCATTAGGTGAGTGTTCATTGCCAGATTGAGTTTCAGCATCAGAGATAAAAATTTCATTATCATTATCAGGAGGTTTCTCTATTTCAGGTTCACTAGAAGTGTGCAAAGTCCTATCATTTTTCTTTTTCTTTTTCTTCCTAGAAGGACTAGGTGCACTAGTGTTGTTTCTTTGTGAATCTTGTTCAATTCTTTTAGGGTGTCCCTCAGGATAAAGTGGTTCCTGAGTCATTTTACCTCCTCTAGTTGCAACTCTAACAGCAAAGTCATGCATATTATGTTGGGGAACGTTGCAGAAAACAAAAAATTTTCTCTACGTTTCACCAAGATCTATCTATGGAGTCATCTAGAAACGAGAGGGGAGTGCATCTACATACCCTTGTAGATCGCGAGCGGAAGCGTTCAAGAGAACGGGGATGATGGAGTCGTACTCGCCGTGATCCAAATCACCGATGACCAAGTGCCGAACGGACGGCACCTCCGCGTTCAACACACGTACGGAGCGGATGACGTCTCCTCCTTCTTGATCCAGCAAGGGGAAAGGAGAGGTTGATGAAGATCCAGCAGCACGACGGCGTGGTGGTGGATGCAGTAGTGATCGCAGCAGGGCTTCGTCGAGCTTCCGCGAGAGGGAGAGGTGTAGCAGGGGAGAGGGAGGCGCCAAGGCTTCAGGTGTTGGGGAACGTAGTAATTTCAAAAAATTTCCTACGCACACGCAAGATCATGGTGATGCATAGCAACGAGAGGGGAGAGTGTGATCTACGTACCCTTGTAGATTGACAACGGAAGTGTTTGGTTGATGTAGTCGTACGTCTCCACGGCCCGACCGATCAAGCACCGAAACTACGACACCTCCGAGTTCTAGCACACGTTCAGCTCAATGACGATCCCCGGACTCCGATCCAGCAAAGTGTTGGGGAAGAGTTCCGTCAGCACGACGGCGTGGTGATGATCTTGATGCACTACCGTCGCAGGGCTTCGCCTAAGCACCGCTACAATATTATCGACGACTATGGTGGAAGGGGGCACCGCACACGGCTAAGAATATGATCACGTGGATCAACTTGTGTCTCTAGGGTGCCCCCTTGCCCCCGTATATAAAGGATCAAGGGGAGGAGGCCGGCCGGCCCTCTATGGCGCGCCAAGGAGGAGTCCTCCTCCTAGTAGGAGTAGGACTCCTACTAGGAGGGGGAAAGAAGTGGGGAGGGAGAGGGAAAGGGGGGCGCCACCCCCCTCTCCTAGTCCAATTCGGACCAGGGGGGAGGAGGCGCGCGGCCCACCTTTGGCTGCCCCTCTCTCTCTCTCCACTAAGGCCCATATGGCCCATTACTTCTCCCGGGGGGGGGGGGTCCAGTAACCCTCCAGCTCTCCGGTTTTCTCCGAAATCACCCGGAACACTTCCGGTGTCCGAATAAAGCCGTCCAATATATCAATCTTTATGTCTCGACCATTTCGAGACTCCTCGTCATGTCCGTGATCACATCCGGGACTCCGAACTAACTTCGGTACATCAAAACTCATAAACTCATAATATAACTGTCATCGAAACCTTAAGCGTGCGGACCCTATGGGTTCGAGAACAATGTAGACATGACCGAGACACGTCTCCGGTCAATAACCAATAGCGGAACCTGGATGCTCATATTGGCTCCTACATATTCTACAAAGATCTTTATCGGTCAGACCGCATAACAACATACGTTGTTCCCTTTGTCATCGGTATGTTACTTGCCCGAGATTCGATCGTCGGTATATCAATACCTAGTTCAATCTCGTTACCGGCAAGTCTCTTTACTCGTTCCGTAATACATCATCTCGCAACTAACTCATTAGTTGCAATGCTTGCAAGGCTTATGTGATGTGCATTACCGAGAGGACCCAGAGATACCTCTCCGACAATCGGAGTGACAAATCCTAATCTCGAAATACGCCAACCCAACATGTACCTTTGGAGACACCTGTAGAGCACCTTTATAATCACCCATTTATGTTGTGAAATTTGGTAGCACACAAAGTGTTCCTCCGGCAAACGGGAGTTGCATAATCTCATAGTCATAGGAACATGTATAAGTCATGAAGAAAGCAATAGCAACATACTAAACGATCGGGTGCTAAGCTAATGGAATGGGTCATGTCAATCACATCATTCTCCTAATGATGTGATCCCGTTAATCAAATAACAACTCTTTTGTTTATGGTTAGGAAACATAACCATCTTTGATTAACGAGCTAGTCAAGTAGAGGCATACTGGTGACACTTTGTTTGTTTATGTATTCACACAAGTATTATGTTTCCGGTTAATACAATTCTAGCATGAATAATAAACATTTATCATGATATAAGGAAATAAATAATAACTTTATTATTGCCTCTAGGGTATATTTCCTTTAGTCTCCCACTTGCACTAGAGTCAATAATCTAGTTCACATCGCCATGTGATTTAACAACAATAGTTCACATCACCATGTGATTAACACCCATAGTTCACATCAATATGTGATCAACACCCAAAGGGTTTACTAGAGTCAGTAATCTAGTTCACATCGCTATGTGATTAACACCCAAAGAGTACTAAGGTGTGATCATGTTTTGCTTGTGAGATAATTTTAGTCAACGGGTCTATTTCAGATCAATAAGTATTTTGCGAATTTCTATGTCAACAATGCTCTGCACGGAGCTACTCTAGCTTATTGCTCCCACTTTCAATATGTATCTAGATCGAGACTTAGAGTCATCTAGATCTGTGTCAAAACTTGCATCGACGTAACTTTTTACGATGAACCTTTTTGTCACCTCCATAATTGAGAAATATTTCCTTATTCCACTAAGGATAATTTTGACCGCTGTCCAGTGATCTACTCTTAGATCACTATTGTACTCCCTTGCTTAACACAGTGTAGGGTATACAATAGATCTGGTACACAGCATGGCATACTTTATAGAACCTATGGCCAAGGCATAGGGAATGACTTTCATTCTATTTCTATCTTCTGCCGTGGTCGGGCTTTGAGTCTTACTCAATTTCACACCTTGCAACACAGGCAAGAACTCTTTCTTTGACTGTTCCATTTTGAACTACTTCAAAATCTTGTCAAGGTATGTACTCATTGAAAAAACTTATCAAGTGTCTTGATCTATCTCTATAGATCTTGATGCTCAATATGTAAGCAGCTTTACCGAGGTCTTTCTTTGAAAAACTCCTTTCAAATATTCCTTTATGCTTTCCAGAAAATTATACATTATTTTCGATCAACAATATGTTGTTCACATATACTTATCAGAAATGTTGTAGTGCTCCCACTCACTTTCTTGCAAATACAGGCTTCACCGTAAGTCTGTATAAAACTATATGCTTTGATCAACTTATCAAAGTGTATATTCCAACTCCGAGATGCTTGCACCAGTCCATAGATGGATCATTGGAGCTTGCATATTTTGTTAACACCTTTAGGATTGACAAAACCTTCTGGTTGCATCATATACAACTCTTCTTTAAGAAATCCATTAAGGAATGCAGTTTTGTTTATCCATTTGCCAGATTTCATAAAATGCGGCAATTGCTAACATGATTCGGACAGACTTAAGCATATATACGAGTAAGAAAATCTCATCGTAGTCAACACCTTGAACTTGTCGAAAACCTTTTGCGACAATTCTAGCTTTGTAGATAGTAACACTACTATCAGCATCCGTCTTCCTCTTGAAGATCCATTTATTTTCTATGGCTTGCCGATCATCGGGCAAATCCATCAAAGTCCATACTTTGTTCTCATACATGGATCATATCTCAGATTTTATGGCCTCAAACCATTTTGCGGAATCTGGGCTCATCATCGCTTCCTCATAGTTCGCAAGTTCGTCATGGTCTAGTAACATGACTTCCAGAACAGGATTACTGTACCCCTCTGGTGCGGATCTCACTCTGGTTTACCTACGAGATTCGGTAGTAACTTGATCTGAAGTTACATGATCATCATCATTAGCTTCCTCACTAATTGGTGTAGTAGTCACAGGAACAGATTTCTGTGATGAACTACTTTCCAATAAGGGAGCAGGTACAGTTACCTCATCAAGTTCTACTTTCCTCCCACTCACTTCTTTCGAGAGAAACTCCTTCTCTAGAAAACTCCGAATTTAGCAACAAAAGTCTTGCCTTCGGATTTGTGATAGAAGGTGTACCCAACAGTCTCCTTTGGGTATCCTATGAAGACATATTTCTCCGATTTGGGTTTGAGCTTATCAGGATGAAACTTTTTCATATAAGCATTGCAACCCCAAACTTTAAGAAACTACAACTTTGGTATCTTGCCAAACCACAGTTCATACGGTGTCGTCTCAACAGATTTAGATGGTTCCCTTTTAACGTGAATGCAGCTGTCTCTAATGCATAACCCCAAAATGATAGTGGTAGATCGGTAAGAGACATCATAGATTGCACTATATCCAATAAAGTACGGTTATGATGTTCAGACACACCATTATGCTGTGGTGTTCCATGTGGCATGAGTTTGTGAAACTATTCCACATTGTTTTAATTGAAGACCAAGCTCGTAACTCAAATATTTGTCTCCGTGATCAGATCGTAGAAACTTTATTTTCTTGTCACGATGATTTTCCACTTCACTCTGAAATTCTTTGAACTTTTCAAATGTTTCAGACTTATGTTTCATCAAGTAGATATACCCATATCTGCTCAAATCATCTGTGAAGTTCAGAAAATAACGATACTTGCCGTGAGCCTTAACACTCATCGGACCGCATACATCAGTATGTATTATTTCCAATAAGTCAGTTGCTCGCTCCGGAGAACGGAGTCTTAGTCATCTTGCCCATGAGGCATGGTTCGCAAGCATCAAGTGATTCATAATCAAGTGATTCCAAAATCCCATCAGCATGGAGTTTCTTTATGCGCTTTTACACCAATATGACCTAAACGGCAGTGCTACAAATAAGTTGCACCATCATTATTAATTTTGCATCTTTTGGTTTCAATATTATGATTATGTGTATCACTACGATCGAGATCCAACGAACTATTTTCATTGGGTGTGTAACCATATAAGGTTTTATTCAGAACAACAATTTATTCTCTTACTTAAATGAATAACCGTATTACAATAAACATGATCAAATCATATTCATGCTTAACGCAAACACCAAATAACACTTATTCAGGTTCAACACTAATCCCGAAAGTATAGGGAGTGTGCGATGATGATCATATCAATCTTGGAACCACACATCGTCACTTCACCCTTAACTAGTCTCTGTTTATTCTGCAACTCCCGTTTCGAGTTACTAATCTTAGCAACTGAACTAGTATCAAATACTGAGGGGTTGCTATAAACACTAGTAAAGTACACATCAACAACATGTATATCAAATATACTTATGTTCACTTTGCCATCCTTCTTATCTGCCAATCACTTGGGGTAGTTCCGCTTCCAATGACCAGTCCCTTTGCAGTAGAAACACTTAGTCTTAGGCTTAGGACCAGACTCGGGCTTCTCCACTTGAGCAGCAACTTGCTTACTGTTCTTGAAGTTCCCCTTCTTCCCTCTGCCCTTTTCTTGAAACTAGTGGTCTTGTCTACCATCAACACTTGATGTTTTTCTCGATTTCTACCTTCGTCAATTTCCGCATTACGAAGAGCTTGGGAATCATTTCCGTTATCCCTTGCATATCATAGTTCATCACGAAGTTCTACTAACTTGGTGATGGTGACTAGAGAATTCTGTCAATCACCATCTTATCTGGAAGATTAACTCCCACTTGATTCAAGCGATTGTAGTACTCAGACAATCTGAGCACATGCTCACTAGTTGAGCGATTCTCCTCCATCTTTTAGCTATAGAACTTGTTGGAGACTTCATATCTCTCAACTCGGGTATTTGCTTGAAATATTAACTTCAACTCCTGGAACATCTCATATGCTCCATGACGTTCAAAACGTCTTTGAAGTCCCGATTCTAAGCCATTAAGCATGGTGAACTAAACTATCAAGTAGTCATCATATTGAGCTAGCCAAACGTTCATAACGTCTGCATCTGCTCCTACAATAGGTCCGTCACCTAGCGGTGCATCAAGGACATAATTCTTCTGTGCAGCAATGAGGATAAACCTCAGATCACGGATCCAATCCACATCATTGCTACTAACATCTTTCAACACAATTTTCTCTAGGAACATATCAAAATAAACACAGGGAAGCAACAACGCGAGCTATAGATCTACAACATAATTTGCAAAATACTACCAGGACTAAGTTCATGATAAATTTAAGTTCAAATTAATCATATTACTTAATAACTCCCACTTAGATAGACATCCCTCTAATCCTCTAAGTGATTATGTGATCCAAATCAACTAAACCATGTCCGATCATCACGTGAGATGGAGTAGTTTCATTGGTGAACATCGCTATGTTGATCATATCTGCTATATGATTCATGCTCGACCTTTCGGTCTCCGTGTTCCGAGGCCATATCTGTATATGCTTGGCTCGTCAAGTATAACCTGAGTATTCTGCGTGTGCAACTGTTTTGCACCCGTTGTATTTGAACGTAGAGCCTATCACACCCGATCATCACGTGGTGTCTCAGCACGAAGAACTTTCGCAACGGTGCATACTCAGGGAGAACACTTCTTGATAATTAGTGAGAGATCATCTTATAATGCTACCGTCAATCAAAGCAAGATAAGATGCATAAAAGATAAACATCACATGCAATCAATATAAGTGATATGATATGGCCACCATCATCTTGTGCTTGTGATCTCCATCTTCGAAGCACCGTCATGATCACCATCGTCACCGGCGCGACACCTTGATTCTCCATCGTAGCATCGTTGTCGTCTCGCCAATCTTATGCTTCCACGACTATCGCTACCGCTTAGTGATAAAGTAAAGCATTACGGCGCGATTGCATTGCATACAGTAAAGCGACAACCATATGGCTCCTGCCAGCTGCCGATAACTCGGTTACAAAACATGATCATCTCATACAATAAAATTCAGCATCATGTCTTGACCATATCACATCACAACATGCCCTGCAAAAACAAGTTAGACGTCTTCTACTTTGTTGTTGCAAGTTTTACGTGGCTGCTACGGGCTTAAGCAAGAACTAATCTTACCTATGCATCAAAACCACAACGATAGTGTGTCAAGTTGGTGCTGTTTTAACCTTCGCAAGGACCGAGCGTAGCCACACTCGGTTCAACTAAAGTTGGAGAAACTGTCACCCGCAAGCCACCTATGTGCAAAGCACGTCAGGAGAACCGGTCTCGCGTAAGCGTACGAGTAATGTCGGTCCGGGCCGCTTCATCCAACAATACCGCCGAACCAAAGTATGACATGCTAGTAAGCAGTATGACTTATATCGCCCACAACTCACTTGTGTTCTACTCGTGCATATAACATCAACACATAAAACCTAGGATCGGATGCCACTGTTGGGGAACATAGTAATTTCAAAAAAATATCCTACGCACACGCAAGATCATGGTGATGCATAGCAACGAGAGGGGAGAGTGTGATCTACGTACCCTTGTAGATCAACAACGGAAGCGTTTGGTTGATGTAGTCGTACGTCTCCACGGCCCGACCGACCAAGCACCGAAACTACGGCACCTCCGAGTTCTAGCACACGTTCAGCTCGATGACGATCCCCAGACTCCGATCCAGCAAAGTGTCGGGGAAGAATTCCGTCAGCACGACGGCGTGGTGACGATCTTGATGTACTACTGTCGCAGGGCTTCGCCTAAGCACCGCTACAATATTATCGAGAACTATGGTGGCAAGGGGCGCCGCACACGGCTAAGAATATGATCACGTGGATCAACTTGTGTTCCTCTGGGGTGCCCCTGCCTCTGTATATAAAGGCTCAAGGGGGGGGTGCGGCCGGCCTAGGAGAGGTGTGCCAGGAGGAGTCCTACTCCCTCCGGGAGTAGGATCCCCCCCCCCCAATCCTAGTTGGAATAGGATTCGCGGAGGGGGGAAAAGAGGAAAGGGGCTGGCCCCCTCTCCTTGTCCTATTCGGACCAAGGGAGGGGAGGGGCGCGCGGCCCATCTCTGGCTGCCTCTTCTCTTTTCCACTAAGGCCCACTAAGGCCCATATATCTCCCGGGGGGTTCCGGTAACCTCCCGGTACTCCGGTAAAATCCCGATTTCACCCGGAACACTTCCGATATCCAAACATAGGCTTCCAATATATCAATCTTTATGTCTCGACCATTTCGAGACTCCTCGTCATGTCCGTGATCACATCCGGGACTACGAACAACCTTCGGTACATCAAAACGTATAAACTCATAATATAACTGTCATCGAAACCTTAAGCGTGCGGACCCTATGGGTTCGAGAACAATGTAGACATGACTGAGACATGTCTCCGGTCAATACCAATAGCGGGACCTGGATGCCCATATTGGCTCCTACATATTCTACGAAGATCTTTATCGGTCAGACCGCATAACAGCATACGTTGTTCCCTTTGTCATCGGTATGTTACTTGCCCGAGATTCGATCGTCGGTATCCAATACCTAGTTCAATCTCGTTACCGGCAAGTCTCTTTAATCGTTCCGTAATACATCATCTCGCAACTAACTCATTAGTTGCATTGCTTGCGAGGCTTAAGTGATGTACATTACCGAGAGGGCCCAGAGATACCTCTCCGACGATCGGAGTGACAAATCCTAATCTCGAAATACGTCAACCCAACATGTACCTTTGGAGACACCTGTAGAGCACCTTTATAATCACCCAGTTACGTTGTGAAGTTTGGTAGCACACAAAGTGTTCCTCCGGCACACGGGAGTTACATAATCTCATAGTCATAGGAACATGTATAAGTCATGGAGAAAGCAATAGCAAAATACTAAACGATCGGGTGCTAAGCTAACGGAATGGGTCATGTCAATCACATCATTCTCCTAATGATGTGATCCCGTTAATTAAATGACAACTCATGTCTATGGCTAGGAAACTTAACCATCTTTGATCAACGAGCTAGTCAAGTAGAGGCATACTAGTGACACTCTGTTTGTCTATGTATTCACACATGTATTATGTTTCCGGTTAATACAATTCTAGCATGAATAATAAACATTTATCATGATATAAGAAAATAAATAATAACTTTATTATTGCCTCTAGGGCATATTTCTTCATCAGGGTGCGCTGCCCTCCCCCCTTTATATAGGCCCCCTAGGGGGGTGCGCCGGCCCTAGGAGATGGATCTCCTAGGGGGGCGGCGGCCAAGGGGGTGGAGTGCCCCCCAAGGCAAGTGGAGGCGCCCCCTCCCTAGGGTTCCCAACCCTAGGCGCATGGGCCTAGTAGGGCTGGTGCCCTTGGCCCATGTAGGCCAAGGCGCACCCCTACAGCCCATGTGGCCCCCCGGGACAGGTGGCCCCACCCGGTGGGCCCATGGGACCCCTCCGGTGGTCCCGGTACAATACCGATAACCCCGAAACTTGTCCCGATGCCCGAAACAGCACTTCCTATATATAATTCTTTACCTCCGGACCATTTCGGAACTCCTCGTGACGTCCGGGATCTCATCCGGGACTCCGAACAACATTCGGGTTACTGCATATACATATCTTCACAACCCTAGCGTCACCGAACCTTAAGTGTGTAGACCCTACGGGTTCGGGAGACAAGTAGACATGACCGAGACGACTCTCCGGTCAATAACCAACAGCGGGATCTGGATACCCATGTTGGCTCCCACATGCTCCACGATGATTTCATCGGATGAACCACGATGTCGAGGATTCAATCAACCCCATACGCAATTCCCTTTGTCTATCGATATGTTACTTGCCCGAGATTCGATCGTCGGTATCCCAATACCTCGTTCAATCTCGTTACCGGCAAGTCACTTTACTCGTACCGTAATGCATGATCCCGTAACCAGACACTTGGTCACTTTGAGCTCATTATGATGATGCATTACCGAGTGGGCCAAGTGATACCTCTCCGTCATACGGAGTGACAAATCCCAGTCTTGATCCATGTCACCCAACAGACACTTTCGGAGATACCCGTAGTCTACCTTTATAGTCACCCAGTTACGTTGTGACGTTTGGCATACCCAAAGCACTCCTACGGTATCCGGGGTTACACGATCTCATGGTCTAAGGAAAAGATACTTTGACATTGGAAAACTCTAGCAAACGAACTATACGATCTTGTGCTATGTTTAGGATTGGGTCTTGTCCATCACATCATTCTCCTAATGATGTGATCTCGTTATCAATGACATCCAATGTCCATAGTCAGGAAACCATGACTATCTGTTGATCAACGAGCTAGTCAACTAGAGGCTTACTAGGGACATGTTGGTGTCTATGTATTCACACATGTATTACGATTTCCGGATAACACAATTATAGCATGAATAAAAGACAATTATCATGAACAAGGAAATATAATAATAATCCTTTTATTATTGCCTCTAGGGCATATTTCCAACAGTCTCCCACTTGCACTAGAGTCAATAATCTAGTTACATTGTGATGAATCGAACACCCATAGAGTTCTGGTGTTGATCATGTTTTGCCCTAGGGAGAGGTTTAGTCAACGGATCTGCGACATTCAGATCCGTATGTACTTTACAAATATCTATGTCTCCATCTTGAACATTTTCACGAATGGAGTTGAAGCGACGCTTGATGTGCCTAGTCTTCTTGTGAAACCTGGGCTCCTTGGCAAGTGCAATAGCTCCAGTGTTGTCACAGAAGAGTTTGATCGGCCCCGACGCATTGGGTATGACTCCTAGGTCGGTGATGAACTCCTTCACCCAAATTGCTTCATGCGCTGCCTCCGAGGCTGCCATGTACTCCGCTTCACATGTAGATCCCGCCACGACGCTCTGCTTGCAGCTGCACCAGCTTACTGCTCCACCATTCAACATATACACGTATCCGGTTTGTGACTTAGAGTCATCCAGATCTGTGTCGAAGCTAGCGTCGACGTAACCCTTTACGACGAGCTCTTCGTCACCTCCATAAACGAGAAACATGTCCTTAGTCCTTTTCAGGTACTTCAGGATATTCTTGACCGCTGTCCAGTGTTCCTTGCCGGGATTACTTTGGTACCTTCCTACCAAACTTACGGCAAGGTTTACATCAGGTCTGTTACACAGCATGGCATACATAATAGACCCTATGGCTGAGGCATAGGGGATGACACTCATCTCTTCTATATCTTCTGCCGTGGTCGGACATTGAGCTGAGCTCAATTTCAACCTTGCAACGCTGGCAAGAACCCCTTGTTAGACTGATCCATATTGAACTTCTTCAATATCTTATCAAGGTATGTGCTTTGTGAAAGACCTATGAGGCGTCTTGATCTATCTCTATAGATCTTGATGCCTAATATATAAGCAGCTTCTCCAAGGTCCTTCATTGAAAAACTCTTATTCAAGTAGGCCTTAATGCTATCCAAAAGTTCTATATCATTTCCATCAAAAGTATGTCATCTACATATAATATGAGAAATGCTACAGAGCTCCCACTCACTTTCTTGTAAACGCAGGCTTCTCCATAAGTCTGCATAAACCCAAACACTTTGATCATCTCATCAAAGCGAATGTTCCAACTCCGAGATGCTTGCACCAGCCCATAAATCGAGCGTTGGAGCTTGCACACCTTGTCAGCATTCTTAGGATCGACAAAACCCTCCGGCTACATCATATACAATTCTTCCTTAAGGAAACCATTAAGGAATGCCGTTTTGACATCCATTTGCCATATCTCATAATCATAGAATGCGGCAATTGCTAACATGATTCGGACGGACTTCAGCTTCGCTACGGGTGAGAAAGTCTCATCGTAGTCAACCCCTTGAACTTGTCGATAACCCTTAGCGACAAGCCTAGCTTTATAGATGGTCACATTACCATCCGCGTCTGTCTTCTTCTTAAAGATCCATTTATTTTCTATGGCTCGCCGATCATCGGGCAAGTCAATCAAAGTCCATACTTTGTTTTCATACATGGATCCTATCTCGGATTTCATGGCTTCCAGCCATTTGTCGGAATCCGGGCCCGCCATCGCTTCTTCATAGTTCGAAGGTTCACCGTTGTCTAACAACATGATTTCCAAGACAGGGTTGCCGTACCACTCTGGTGCGGAACGTGTCCTTGTGGACCTACGAAGTTCAGTAGCAACTTGATCTGAAGTTTCATGATCATCATCATTAACTTCCTCTCTAGTCGGTGCAGGCACCTCAGGAACATTTTCTTGAGTTGCGCCACTTTCCGGTTCAAGAGGTAATACTTCATCAAGTTCTACTTTCCTCCCACTTACTTCTTTCGAGAGAAACTCTTTCTCTAGAAAGGATCCATTCTTGGCAACAAAGATCTTGCCTTCGGATCTGAGGTAGAAGGTATACCCAATAGTTTCTTTAGGGTATCCTATGAAGACGCATTTTTCCGACTTGGGTTTGAGCTTTTCAGGTTGAAGTTTCTTGACATAAGCATCGCATCCCCAAACTTTTAGAAACGACAGCTTAGGTTTCTTCCCAAACCATAATTCATACGGTGTCGTTTCAACGGATTTCGACGGAGCCCTATTTAAAGTGAATGCGGCAGTCTCTAAAGCATAGCCCCAAAATGATAGCGGTAAATCGGTAAGAGACATCATAGATCGCACCATATCTAATAGAGTGCGATTACGACGTTCGGACACACCATTACGCTGAGGTGTTCCAGGCGGCGTGAGTTGTGAAACTATTCCACATTTTCTTAAGTGTGTGCCAAATTCGTGACTCAAGTATTCTCCCCCACGATCTGATCGCAAGAACTTGATTTTCCTATCACGTTGATTCTCAACCTCACTCTGAAATTCCTTGAACTTTTCAAAGGTCTCAGACTTTTGTTTCATTAAATAGACATACCCATATCTACTCAAGTCATCAGTGAGGGTGAGAACATAACGATAGCCACCGCGAGCCTCAACACTCATTGGACCGCACACATCAGTATGTATGATTTCCAATAAGTTGGTTGCTCGCTCCATTGTTCCTGAGAACGGAGTCTTGGTCATTTTACCCATGAGGCATGGTTCGCATGTGTCAAATGATTCGTAATCAAGAGACTCTAAAAGTCCATCTGCATGGAGCTTCTTCATGCGTCTGACACCTATGTGACCAAGGCGGTAGTGCCACAAGTATGTGGGACTATCATTATCAACCTTACATCTTTTGGTATTCACACTATGAATATGTGTAGCATTACGCTCGAGATTCATTAAGAATAAACCATTCACCATCGGAGCATGACCATAAAACATATCTCTCATATAAATAGAACAACCATTATTCTCGGATTTAAATGAGTAGCCATCTTGAATTAAACGAGATCCTGATACAATGTTCATGCTCAAAGCTGGCACTAAATAACAATTATTGAGGTTTAAAACTAATCCCGTAGGTAAATGTAGAGGTAGCGTGCCGAAGGCGATCACATCGACCTTGGAACCATTCCCGACGCTCATCGTCACCTCGTCCTTCGCCAGTCTCCGCTTATTCCGCAGCTCCTGCTTTGAGTTACAAATGTGAGCAACTGCACCGGTATCAAATACCCAGGAGCTACTACGAGTACTGGTAAGGTACACATCAATTACATGTATATCACATATACCTTTCGTGATGCCGGCCTTCTTGTCCGCTAAGTATTTGGGGCAGTTCCGCTTCCAGTGACCACTTCCCTTGCAATAAAAGCACTCAGTCTCGGGCTTGGGTCCATTCTTTGGCTTCTTCCCGGCAGCTTGCTTACCGGACGCGGCAACTCCCTTGCCGTCCTTCTTGAAGTTCTTCTTACCCTTGCCTTTCTTGAACTTAGTGGTTTTATTCACCATCAACACTTGATGTTCCTTTTTGACTTCTACCTCTGCTGATTTCAGCATTGCAAATACTTCAGGAATGGTCTTTTCCATCCCCTGCATATTGAAGTTCATCACAAAGCTCTTGTAGCTCGGTGGAAGCGACTGAAGGATTCTGTCAATGACCGTGTCATCCAGGAGATTAACTCCCAGCTGAGTCAAGCGGTTATGTAACCCAGACATAGTGAGTATGTGCTCACTGACAGAACTGTTTTCCTCCATCTTACAGCTGAAGAATTTGTCGGATACTTCATATCTCTCGACCTGGGCATGAGCTTGAAAAACCATTTTCAGCTCTTCGAACATCTCATATGCTCCGTGTCTCTCAAAACGCTTTTGGAGCCCCGGTTCTAAGCTGTAAAGCATGCCGCACTGAACGAGGGAGTAATCATCAGCACGTGTCTGCCAAGCGTTCATAACGTCTTGTTCTGTAGGGAGAGCAGGTGCTTCACCTAGCGGTGCTTGTAGGACATAATCTTTCTTGGCAGCTATGAGGATGATCCTCAGGTTTCGGACCCAGTCCGTATAGTTGCTGCCATCGTCTTTCAGCTTGGTTTTCTCTAGGAACGCGTTGAAGTTGATGACAACGTTGGCCATTTGATCTACAAGACATGTCATAAAGATTTTAGACTAAGTTCATGATAATTAAGTTCATCTAATCAAATTATTCAATGAACTCCCACTCAGATAGACATCCCTCCAGTCATCTAAGTATAACATGATCCGAGTTAACTAGGCCGTGTCCGATCATCACGTGAGACGGACTAGTCAACATCGGTGAACATCTTCATGTTGATCGTATCTTCTATACGACTCATGCTCGACCTTTCGGTCTTCTGTGTTCCGAGGCCATGTCTGTACATGCTAGGCTCGTCAAGTCAACCTAAGTGTTTGCATGTGTAAATCTGTCTTACACCCGTTGTATGTGAACGTTGGAATCTATCACACCCAATCATCACGTGGTGCTTCGAAACAACGAACTGTCGCAACGGTGCATAGTTAGGGGGAACACTTTCTTGAAATTATTATGAGGGATCATCTTATTTACTACCATCGTTCTAAGTAAACAAGATGCAAAAACATGATAAACATCACATGCAATCAAATAATAGTGACATGATATGGCCAGTATCATATAGCTTCCTTTGATCTCCATCTTGGGGCTCCATGATCATCTTGTCACCGGCATGACACCATGATCTCCATCATCATGATCTCCATCATCGTGTCTCCATGAAGTTGCTCACCAACTATTACTTCTACTACTATGGCTAACACGTTTAGCAATAAAGTAAAGTAATTTACATGGCGTTTCTCAATGACATGCAGGTCATACAAAAAATAAAGACAACTCCTATGGCTCCTGCCGGTTGTCATACTCATCGACATGCAAGTCGTGATTCCTATTACAAGAACATGATCTCATACATCACATATATATCATTCATCATTCATCACAACTTTGGCCATATCACATCACGAAACACTTGCTGCAAAAACAAGTTAGACGTCCTCTAATTGTTGTTGCAAGTTTTTTACGTGGCTGCAATAGGGTTCTAGAAAGAACGTTTTCTTACCTACGCCAAAAACACAACATGAATTGCCAATTTCTATTTACCCTTCATAAGGACCCTGTTCATCAAATCCGATCCGACTAAAGTGGGAGAGATAGACACCCGCCAGCCACCTTATGCAACTAGTGCATGTCAGTCGGTGGAACCGGTCTCACGTAAGTGTACGTGTAAGGTTGGTCCGGGCCGCTTCATCCCACGATGCCGCCGAATCAGGATAAGACTAGTAACGGCAAGCAAATTGGCAATATCGATGCCCACAACTACTTTGTGTTCTACTTGTGCATAGTAACTACGCATAGACCTAGCTCATGATGCCAATGTTGGGGAACGTTGCAGAAAACAAAAAAATTTCTCTACGTTTCACCAAGATCTATCTATGGAGTCATCTAGCAACGAGAGGGGAGTGCATCTACATACCCTTGTAGATCGCGAGCGGAAGCGTTCAAGAGAACGGGGATGATGGAGTCGTACTCGCCGTGATCCAAATCACCGATGACCAAGTGCCGAACGGACGGCACCTCCGCGTTCAACACACGTACGGAGTGGATGACGTCTCCTCCTTCTTGATCCAGCAAGGGGAAAGGAGAGGTTGATGAAGATCCAGCAGCACGATGACGTGGTGGTGGATGCAGCAGTGATCGCAGCAGGGCTTCGCCGAGCTTCTGCGAGAGGGAGAGGTGTAGCAGGGGAGAGGGAGGCGCCAAGGCTTCAGGGTGCGGCTGCCCTCCCTCCCCCCCTTTATATAGGCCCCCTAGGGGGGTGCGCCGGCCCTAGGAGATGGGATCTCCTAGGGGGGCGGCGGCCAAGGGGGTGGAGTGCCCCCCAAGGCAAGTGGAGGCGCCCCCTCCCCTAGGGTTCCCAACCCTAGGCGCATGGGGGGCCCAAGGGGGGGTGCACCAGCCCACTATGGGCTGGTTCCCCTCCCCACTTCAGCCCATGGGGCCCTCCGGGATGGGTGGCCCCACCCGGTGGACCCCCGGGACCCTTCCGGTGGTCCCGGTACAATACCGTTGACCCCCGAAACTCTCCCGATGGCCGAAACTGCACTTCCTATATATAACTCTTCACCTCTGGACCATTGCAGAACTCCTCGTGACGTCCGGGATCTCATTCGAGACTCCGAACAACTTTCGGGTTACTGCAAACTCATATCTCTACAACCCTAGGGTCACCGAACCTTAAGTGTGTAGACCCTACGGGTTCGGGAGACATGTAGACATGACCGAGACGACTCTCCGGTCAATAACCAACAGCGGGATCTGGATACCCATGTTGGCTCCCACATGCTCCTCGATGATCTCATCGGATGAACCACGATGTCGAGGATTCAGGCAACCCCGTATACAATTCCCTTTGTCAATCGGTACGTTACTTGCCCGAGATTCGATCGTCGGTATCCCAATACCTCGTTCAATCTCGTTACCGGCAAGTCACTTTACTCGTACCGTAGTGCATGATCCTGTGACCAGACACTTGGTCACTTTGAGCTCATTATGATGATGCATTACCGAGTGGGCCCAGAGATACCTCTTCGTCATATGGAGCGACAAATCCCAGTCTTGATCCGTGTCAACCCAACAGACACTTTCGGAGATACCCATAGTATACCTTTATAGTCACCCAGTTACGTTGTGACGTTTGGTACACCCAAAGCACTCCTATGGTATCCGGGAGTTACACAATCTCATGGTCTAAGGAAAAGATACTTGACATTGGAAAAACTCTAGCAAACGAACTATACGATCTTGTGCTATGTTTAGGATTTGGTCTTGTCCATCACATCATTCTCCTAATGATGTGATCTCGTTATCAATGACATCCAATGTCCATAGTCAGGAAACCATGACTATCTGTTGATCAACGAGCTAGTCAACCAGAGGCTTACTAGGGACATGTTGGTGTCTATGTATTCACACATGTATTACGATTTCCGGATAACACAATTATAGCATGAATAAAAGACAATCATCATGAACAAGGAAATATAATAATAATCCTTTTATTATTGCCTCTAGGGCATATTTCCAACATATTATGATTCATTTCATCAAGTAATTCTCTTTGTGATTTAGCAACTTGTTCTAGTTGAGTTTGAGCCATAGAAGCGTGTTTTCCAACACCTCTAACATCATTTGAGATTCTAAATAACAAGTCACTCAAGCGAGCAATCATATCAGAATTGTATTTCAATTGTTTCATAACATTTGCATTGAAGTGATCTTGTTTCCTAATGTAGTTTTCAAACTCATAAAGGCATGGACTAGGCTGCATATTGTGAGGATTACCGTTATCATTAAACTCCATAAGAGAATTTACCTCTACCACCTTAGGCAGTGGTGATGTATTAAGCCCATGTATTTATTCAATAGGCGGTAAATTTTTAACATCGTCAGCTTTAATACCTTTTTCCTTCATAGATTTCTTTGCCTCTTGCATATCTTCAGGACTGAGATATAATATACCCCTCTTCTTCGGAGTGGGTTTAGGCGGTGGTTCAGGAATAGTCCAATCATCATAATTTTTCAATATGTTATTCAATAATTCTTCAGCTTGAGCAATAGTTCATTCCCTGAAAACACAACTAGCACAACTATCTAGGAAGTCCCTAGAAGCATCGGTTAGTCCATTATAGAAGATATCAAGTATTTCATTTTTCTTAAGAGGATGATCAGGAAAATCATTAAGTAACTGGCAAAGCCTCCCCAAGCTTGTGGGAGACTCTCTTCTTTAGTTTGCACAAAGTTAAATATTTCCTGTAAGGCAGCTTGTTTCATATGAGCAGGAAAATATTTTTCAGAGAAGTAATAAACCATATCCTTGGGACTACGCACACAACCAGGAGCAAGAGTATTGTACCAAGCTTTAGCATCACCCTTTAATGAGAAAGGAAATAACTTGAGAATAAAGTAATAATGAGTTTTCTCATCATGTGTAAAAAGGGTGGCTATATCATTCAACTTAGTAAGATGTGCCACACCAGTTTCAGTTTCATAACCATGGAAAGGATCAGATTCAACCAAAGTAATTAACTCTGGGTCGACAGAGAATTCATAATCCTTATCAGCAATATAGATAGGTGAAGTAGCAAACTTAGGATCACATTTAATTCTAGCATTCAAAGAATTTTCATTATACTTCTGTAGTAATTTCTCTAGATCAACTCTATCATTGCAAGAAAGAATATCTCTAGTTGCTTTTCACTCATAACATAACCTTCTGGTACCTTAGGAAATTCATATCTAGGAAGGCTAGTTCTAGCAGGTGTTTCAGGAGTTTCAGTTTCAAGCTCATCATCAGATTCAACAACATCATGTTGTATAACTCTAGCAATTTGTTTGTCAAGAAATTCATCAAGTGGCACATCATCATTATCAAGCAAGGTACTAGAATCATCATAAGAATCATTAATAGTAGAAGTAGCATCATCAATAACTTGAGACATATAAGAATTTATAGCATGTGGTGGTGTTACAAATTTACTCATAACAGAAGGTGAATCTAAAGCAGAACTGGATGGCAGTTCCTTACCTCCCCCTCGTCTTAGAGGGATAAATCTTAGTCTTTGGATCCTTCAGATTATTCATAGTGATAATATGATAATAATCCCAAGCGACTCAACAAATATAGCTATGGTACCGGCAACAGTGCCAGAAAAAGGTCTTGATAACCCACAAGTATAGGGGATCGCAATAGTTTTCGAGGGTAGAGTATTCAACCCAAATTTATAGATTCGACACAAGGGGAGCCAAAGAATATTTGAAGGTATTAGCAGCTGAGTTGTCAACTCAACCACACCTAGAGATTAATTATCTGCAGCAAAGTGATCAGTATCAAAGTAGTTTGATAGTTTTGATAATAGTGACAGCAGCAACGGTAACAGTAATAGTGATAGCAGTAGTTTGTAGCAAGTGTAACAGTGATGATAGCAATAGTAACACAACAAGATCAATAAGGGTAAATTCGTAGGCATTGGATCGGTGACTTGTTAGATGATATTCATCATGAGACAGTTACAACCTAGGGTGATACGACACTAGCTCCAGTTCATCGATATAATGTAGGCATGTATTCCGTAAATAGTCATACGTGCTTTATTAAAAGAACTTGCATGACATCTTTTGTCCTACCCTCTCGTGGCAGCGGGGTCCATAGTGGAAACTAAGGGATATTAATGCCTCCTTTTAATAGAGAACCCGAACAAAGCATTAACACATAGTGAATACATGAACTCCTCAAACTACGGTCATCACCGGGAGTGGGCCTGGTTGTTGTCACTCCGGGGTTGCCGGATCATAACCGTAGTAGGTGACTATAACTTGCAAGATCGGATCTAAAACATGGATATAATGATGAATTCATAAACGGTTCATATCTAAAATCATGGCACCCGGGCCCAAAGTGACAAGCATTAAGCATGGCAAAGTCATAGCAACATTAATCTAAGAACATAGTGGATACTAGGGATCAAGCCGTAACAAAACTAACTCGATTACATGATGAATATCATCCAACTCCTCACCGACCAGCGAGCCTACGAAGGAATTACTCACTCCCGATGGGGAGCATCATGGAATTGGCGATGGAGATAGGTTCACTACAAAAAAAGACACATCCGTGACATTTTGGGTTGAACAATTTTTTTCTGTCATACTTATGACACTTCTATGACGATAATTGTGACAAAACCCAGTATCATCATAGATGTGGTTGGGTCCTACTTCTATGACAAAAAATCATGACAGAAAACTGGCTTTTCGTCCTGGGCGAGCCGGTGACGCAGCTACATGACATTCTTTGGGCCGTCCATGACGGAAAAAACCATGGTAGAAGCAAGGGCGCGGAAAATATCGGGGAGTCCCCAGTTACGGTGGGTGGTCGGGGGCCGAGCGGTGCGCATTTCTCTCATACGTACGCACGTGTGTGCGAGGCATTGGGCTCTAACTGAACCCGAGTGAGGCGTTGGGCTCTAACTGAACCCGAGCGATTGCACTACAGGCTACGCGTTACTGAACCCGAGCGATTGATTGATGGTTGTTAACTGAACCCGATCGAGCGATTCCTTCGCTACTGTTGCTAACTGAAGCTGATCGATGCTGCCTCTGGATGAACAGTGAGCGTTGCAGGGGGGGTTGGATGAACAGTTCTTGGTGGGGGTGGATGAATAGGACCCCGTGGTGTTGCCTCTGGATGAACAATACCCTGATCGATCGAGCCGGTTGGGGCTGGATGAACATGACCCCATGGAGGGCAGGATGAACAGGACCACCCCGTGGAGGGCAGGATGAACAGTAGCCCGTGGAGGGGTGGTTGAACTGGAGCCCATGGAGAGGGCTGGTTGAACAGTAGCCGGTGGAGTAGCGCGCGGTGGAGGCTGGATGAACAGGAGCCCGTGGATGAACAGTCGCAGGTGGAGGCTGGAGGAGGTCGACGGTGGATGAACAGTAGCCCGTGGAGGCTGGAGGGGGTCGACGGTGGAGATGAACAGTATCTCGTGGAGTCCTGTTTTGCGGTACGCCACACCCCTCCTGATGAACATGACCCCTTTTCGACCGTAGCGCTCCAACACAAGTCCGTTTCCTCCATTTTATGGTATGCCACACCCCTCCCGATCCATAGGACCCCCGTTTCGATCGTAGGAGGTCCGTTTCCTTCGTTTTGCGGTACGCCAGACCCCTCCCAATGAACATGATCCCGTTTCGAATGTGGCTGGTCGAACACAAGGCCGTTTCCTCCGTTCTGCGGTACGCCAGGTCTCGTTTCCATCGGCTGTTCCATCCAAGTCCTCCCGATGAACACGACGACGCATTCTGTTCCTACCCAGCCGGTTGGCTCCCCATGAACACGACGACGATGCTGTTTCTCCGTTCCGACCCAGCCATGTACATGAGCCCTCGCCGTACGTACGCGCGAGTAGGCGTTCAAGACCCCGCCCGTATGTACGTATGTGGCCGTATTTACTTTCTTGCACCCTGGCCGCTGTACGTATGTGTACATGCTACGTGTGCGCCTCTACTACGACACGTGCGCGCCTCTACATCGACCAATATGTACGTACACGTTCGCAACCAGAATGACAATGCTACGTACGCTTCGACCAGGTGGGTCCCGACTGTCAGGCACTTCCTTGCGTGCGAAGATGTAGCTGGTGGGTCCCAGCAGTCAGGGGGGCGAATCGTTTTTTTGCCCCGACGCACTTCCTTGCGTGCGAAGATGAAGCTGGTGGGTCCCAGCAGTCAGGGGGGGAATGTTTTTTCATGAAATACGGTGGCCCGTACGGTGGGTCCCCGCTGTCAGGTAGAGGAATATTTATTTTGCGCGTAATAAGGAGGCACTTCCTTGCTGCGGCTGTGGACCCAGCTGTCAGCCTCTACACGTACAGTCCAAGTCCGATGGAAGCCATTCCTTGACCATGTTGACCACGCCGCGCCGAGAGCACCAGGGCGATGGACGACGGCGAGGCCTAGGAAGGGGACGACGCAGAGCCAGGGAAGACGCGGCAGTGGATGCCCACGCGTAGAGGAGTATGAGGGTTCACTGGTTCGCTGCGGTGTGAGGCTGCCGTCGCCGCAGAATAACAGGGGGTGTGGGTAAGTAGAGGGATGACCTGGCCAGCGGTGGGAGTAGTAGGGGGCGGTGAGGCCTCTGCCGCATCGCAGCTGGCCACGGGAGGCAGGAGCACGAGGCACGACCGACGCTGGTTTGGGCTGCTGGAGCAAGAAGACTAGATGTTGAAGAAGCACTACGGTCGTTGGAGGGGCATCGTACGGTCAGTGGAGCTAGAACATGCATATTGACTAAGTTGACAAAGCCCTCCGTCCCCGTCAACTTAGTAGGCCCACAAGTCAGGCTGCCACTATACTGGGTCCCAGCTAGCAGGGGGAGTATTCATGTTTTGTGCATAATAAGGAGGCACTTCCTTGCGTGCGAAGATATAACTGATGGGTACAAGCTGTCAGCAGCGGCAATGTTTTTTTCGCGAAATACAGAGGCCTTTCGGTGGGTCCGAGATGTCAGGTGGAGGAATCATTATTTTGCGCGTAATAAGGAGGCATTTCCTTGCGTGCGGCCGTGGACCCAGCTGTCAGACTCTCCACATACAGTCCACTTCAGATGCATGTCGGTCGTTGACCATGTTGACCAGGCCACGCCAAGAGCACCAGAGCGGTGGACGACGACGAGGCCTATGAAGGGAACGACATGGAGGCAAGGAAGACTCGGCAGTTGTTTCCCACGCGGAGGGGAGTACGACTGTACGAGGGTTTACTGGTCCGTCTACCGTCGCCGGAGAATAACAGCAGGTGTGGGTGAGTAGAGGGATGGCTAGGCCAGCGATGGGAGTATGGTGGGGCGGTGAGGCCTGCGCGGTAGCACAGCCGGCCGCGGGGAGGAGGGAGCAGGCAGTCCCGCCGGTGCTTGTTTGAGCGGCTGGAGCAGGAAGATCAGAGATTGAAGAAGCACGACGGCCGTTGGATGGACATCCAACAGTCACTGCTTGTGCGTCAACCTTTTTTTTAGGAAAGCCTCAAATCTATGGAAAACATCATACAACCCATCCGCCATTATTTCTAATAATTTACAGGCCATTTGCTAATACTTAAGGTTTTTTTGGAGTCCATATTCTTTTTGTTAGCATTACAGCCCATATTGTGGCCACGGTTAAAAAATTATATGAAATTTTGCATATTTTGGTGCGGTCCGAACTATTTTTAATCCCAAAATTTCGAGTCACATTCAAACTGATTTTAAAAATAAATGTATATCAATATAAAATCCAACAAATTGTCCACGCATAAAAATCAATGCAATTTAAAATCTCAAAATGAAAAAAGAAATTTGAAACTAATTGCCGGTTTGATGTGTTTTAAAAATGTACAACCCATTTCTCATTACTGATAGGCAATTTTCTTGGCCAGCCGAATGAAGCTCTCCTCGTCTTGAAAGATTTGCAGCCCAACAGGCCCGACAAAGCGACTTACTTGGCAAATCACAAAAAACCGGCTGTGTCCGTGGACCCAGCTGTCAGCCTCTCCACATACAGTACTCTTCCGATGGAAGTCGGTCGTTGACCACATTGACCACGCCGCATCCGAGAGCACCAAGGCGGTGGACGACGACGAGGCCTAGGAAGGGAACGACACGGAGCCGGGGAAGACGCGGCAGTGGATGCCCACGCGAAGAGGAGTATGAGGGTTCACTGGTTTGGCTGCGGTGTGAGGCT
The DNA here is from genome assembly GCF_003073215.2 of Triticum urartu. NCBI lineage: Eukaryota > Viridiplantae > Streptophyta > Magnoliopsida > Poales > Poaceae > Triticum > Triticum urartu. The sequence goes on from NC_053028.1 coordinate 476,472,447, forward strand.
GCCGTCGCCGCAGAATAACAGGGGGTGTGGGTGAGTGGAGGGATGGCCTGGCCAACGGTGGGAGTAGTATGGGGGCAGTGAGGCCTCCGCGGCAGCACAGCCGGCCACGGGAGGGAGGAGCAGGCGACACGACCGGCGCTGCTATGGGCGGCTGGAGCAAGAAGACCAGAGGTTGAAGAAGCACTAAGGCCGTTGGATGGACATCGTACGGTCACTGGAGCTAGAATCATTCATATTGACTAACTTGACAAAGCCCTCCGTCCCCGTCAAATTAGTAGGCCCACAAGTCAGCTTCCTACTGTGGTGGGTCCCAGCTAGCAGGGGTATTCATTTTTTGTGCGCAATAAGGAGGCACTTCCTTGCGTGCGAAGATATAGTTGGTGGGTCTGACTTGTCAGCGGAGGGAACCTTTTTTTCGCGAAATACAGAGGCCCTTCCGGCAGGTCCCAGATGTCAGGTGGAGGAATCATTATTTTGCGCGTAATAAGGAGGCATTTCCTTGTGTGCGGCCGTGGACCCAGCTGTCAGCCTCTCCACGTACAGTCCACTTCCGATGGATGTCGTTCATTGACCACGTTGACCACGCCGCGTCGAGAGCACCAGGACGGTGGACGGTGGCGAGGCCTATGAAGGGAACGACACGGAGCCGTGGAAGACACGGCAGTGGCTGCCCACGCGGTGGAGAGTACGAGGGTTGACTGGTTTGGCTGCCGTCGCCGGAAAATAACAGGAGGTGTGGGTGAGTAGAGGGATAGGCAGGCCAGGGATGCGAGTATATGATGGGGCCGTGAGGCCTGCCCGGCAGCACAGTCGGCCACGGGAGGTGGGAACAGGCGGTTCTGACGACGCTGGTTTGGGCGGTTGGGGCAGGAAGATCAGAGAGTGAAGAAGCACGATTGCCGTTAGATTGACATCTAACGGTCTGACGCTGGTAGTCGATTGTTGACTAAGTTTCTTTTTTGATAAACCTTGTGTATGCATGAACTTAATAGGCCCACAAGTCAGCCTCCAAATCCGTGGCAGACAACATAGATCCCATTTGCTATTTTTTAATAATTTGCAGCCCATTTGCTAATTCTTAAGTAATTTATTACAGCCCATTTTCTGCCCAGGACCACGGTCAAAAAGTTCAACCTTATTTTGCATATTTCGGTGGAGTCCGAACTTTTGTAATCCCGAAATGATAAACATTTTTTAAGAACTTATTGATTTTCCAAAAAAATCATTTTGTTTTTGTAAGCAAATAAGACGTGGGACAATTGAGTTGGTATAAGGGAAAACTAGTGGTAAGAAAAATCAGCGCTGGGAGGGAAAACAACAACAAAAATAAGGATGTAAATATGAAAAGTGAATTTTATGTATTTTCAATATAATGATACGTGTATATGAACTAGTAAAACTATAGGTAGAGATTAGAAAACGGATGTAGGACATGCGTTTCAAGAGGAAAATAGAACTAGGTTGTGTGTTTGATTCAGTAAAAAAAGTGCCTGCGGATGTTGTAAGACAAAATATAACTAACACTGGCGGGACAGAGGCCAGTAGATACCTGCTGGATCTTTGTGCCCCATTGTCGTCATGGGCTGGGCCTGTTAAAAACAAAACCAAGCCTGGGTAGTCTACAACCCAGTTGAAACTTGCTCGATTCGAAAAAACAATATACATGCTCAATAAACGAGAGAATTCTGCAAGTACAGACTGATAACTGGGATGCAGCAGGGATATTGTTTTTTCATCGTGATAATAAGAGCATGCACTTGTTTCGAAAAATTTGGAGAACTGGGAATTCGAACGGCAGGTGCTTATGCTACCCATCAAATAAAAATCAGGTGCCTGAAAATTCGTTTGGAAACAAATGATTCAGCTTTACATCTACGTCGACCCTCAGCATGATGGTTGGAAGCAAATGCCAAGTTCATACCAAAATATCGTTAACAACAATACCAACTTGCGGACGACAAGGTAGTACAAGTACCAATACCAAACTAACTTATAATCTTTTTAGTCCTGGCCCTAGTGTTCGTCTGGTAGAAAATTTTGCAGAGGACCAGCTCCTGCTCCTTCTCTTGCTCCAGGTCCCCGAGGTGGTACTGGTGCATCACCCAGTTTGTCCTCTGCTGGTCGAAGTTCTTGTTGGTGTGCAACACCAGAACCTTTTTACTGCCCGTCTGCTGGCAATTCACCATCACCGGCAAGGTATTGTCGGTGTTGTGCCACATCGCATGCATGCTGCACTCCGACTATATCTTGCGACGTGTCCACATGCCCCTTTTGAACGCCCTGGAATTGCGCTGGAAGAAATGCTTGCTTAGGCCTCAAGGTGCTCGATCAACTCCTGATCCGTGGGACCGAACTTGACGCCAGCCGGCAGCACTGGCCAATCCTTCTTCAACTTGCATGGGTTAATTCCAGTTATATGGTACTCAATGTATGATCAATCGACTGTTTTAAGTGAATGATGAAAGATTCCGACAGATAAGTGGTACTCCAAATCTGAAGTCCAGAATACTCAAACACGCCACCGGGATTCTTGTGTCACCTCATGCGTAACGTGTTGTCACATCAATTCAATGTGTGGACATGATGAATAATTTGACCCGACGTATACTAGTACTGCTATTGTACTACTTACTAGTCGTATTTAGTGTCACATTTTAACCATAGGTTTAACTAACAAGTACGCACTTGAAGCCTAAGTGATATATATATATACCACAGCATCTCCATCATCATTATCAGTACATCCTGCGCAGGTGAGTTAGGATGCACTTGATCCCAGAAAGGTATCTATCCTTCAAACCAGAGGAGTGCTTCAAACTAACAACAGTACATAATATCCAACAAAAGAGGGTCGTGCTACAGCAGCAGAATACATGGCTCAGTCTACATATCAGTACGAATCAAGTTGTGCATATTTGCTGTTGGCATGAACCACATCGCCGCATGCCGGGTTTGCAAAAGCCACCCATCGCATGGAAGCTTGATGCCTTTCACACATTGAAGATTATCTGGCAACAAGCTGTGTCAACAAATCTCTAGATATGGTGATTCATGAAACCCATGGTATGATGTGTAAACATAGTCCCCCCTGGTGAATGGAAGTTGCATAGCACGGTAATCATGGCCGGTGATATGATCGATGATTGGTTGGATGATCGGATAATTGAGCCCGAGGAACATGGAGTGGTTGCCGAGGCTGTAAACCCGCCTCCAGTTGAATACGCCTGGCCCAATGGAGCTGGGATCTTTCTCGAACACGAAGCAGCCATAGCCATCAATGTCACGAACGCCCCAGGCATTGTACTGCATGTAGTTTGATGAAATGGTTTGGTCAATTTGGTACGTGCAAATGAGCATCAAATGACCACCGTCAGATGAACGAGTGATAAACCACCACCCATCAGCTGGTATGATTCCAGGTCCTAGAATCATGAAGGCCAGTGCTTTTGCGTCTGCTGCAACAATTCAAATTGGAGACCAAAAGGACAAAAATAAACAATCATGTTCAGAGTATGTGTGGAATTAAGATTATTATAACAGCGACACATATCATAGACAGAGAATTGAAATGCCGTGGTCATAATCATACCCCAAGTTAAAAAAATAAGCCAATGGCTTTCATATTCTAGCAATGTATCATGGTTCAAACATCATGTAACAATGAGAGGAAAACATATATGACAGGGCCTACTCATATTCTACCATAGCACTTACTACAGTTATCATATCAACTCTAAGCAATAACATGCGTTGTTATAAAAATCCTGGAAATGAGAGTAACATATAGCAATCATGAGGTTATACTCATAATATCTATTCTAACAACCATTAGATACCAATTGTTCTCATATCAACTCTAACAATAACATGTGTGGTCATAAAAATCTAGGAAATGAGAGGAACATATAGCAATGATGTGGTTATAGACATACTATATATTCTAAATTTGTAACAATGAACAGACAGTCGTATTCTTAAGGTAAAGATGAGATGAGATAGAATAATTACACGACGATAGATTCCACCAGTATAGGCAGCCAATCTGTGCGTTGACCGCATAAATGATGCCATCGTGCACTATAGACTAATCCCATGTTGGGTAAAGAGGATCGACGATGAGCCATAACCATGTATGGCGACCGGATTCCAGATAGACTAATCCCATGTTGAACACGGCAATGAGCTTGTAACCATGTAGTCTTCTGATGGTGTGGGCACTTCGCAGATTACAACCTTCAGCAAACAGAGGTCGAGCCAAAAGCTTGACGCGTCTCATGCGTAGTAGGAAGGAGTGTCCGGCGGGCCGCGAAGCTCGATGGCGGCGGTATCCAAAGATGGAAGGGTGATCTCTCGCTGGGTGTAGATATCCACAAGACGCCACGGACTACCGGATTGGTGGATGAGGACGATCCAGTTGGCCTTCATGCCTGCCCAGTAGTGGCCGCGCATGAAGGACATGTGGACGGGTAGTGGTAGCATGTCGAGGGGAACCACGGCAACCTCCGTAGGATCGTCAAGTCAGTGTCTGGGCCACCTGCGAGGATCGGGCATCAGCAAGCAGGGTGTCTTGAAAAGAGCCGGCCGGTTGCAGACGAGTAGACAGTACAAAGACACCGAGCATGTGGCCAGACGGACAGTGCTGAGTAGGCCCATACGATTACAGATCTTCTCCAAGAGAACATCGGGGAGGGAATTCCAATCGCGGCTCTGCGTGTCAGTCGGTTCTGCCATTGGGGTTTTCGGTGCCTGCGAGCCAGCGGGGAAGTGGATTCGGGCGGGCAAGCGAAGAAGCTTCTCCTCGCGTGGCCGAGCAGTGAGCGGGAGGATATGGTACGCGTGAGCTACCAAGGAAGATAGCGCAGGCGGGCGAGCAGTGAGCGGGGGGAAATGGTGTGCAGCCAACGATGGGGAAGAGAGGAGGAAGAAGAAGAGAGGAGGAAGAAGAGTGGAAGACGGGGAAGAAAGTGCATTAAATCTCAATTCTACTACTACTACCAGGATATACCGTCCTTCGGAGTGTAAATAGTTACACCGATGACATGTGGGTCTACCACAAGAGGGCCCATATGTCAGTTAATGGAGGACAGAAGCGTGCTCTACTGGCAAACATGATTGCAGTACTGGGTAAGGCTGATTTAGTAACACCAACACGCTGGTTCAGCTTATTAATTAAGTGTCCCATCTGCTGCAGTGTGTATTGTCACTTCACTGCGAACACTAGTTGAATAGTTCTCTCTGACCGAGATGGGGAATAATGGATCGCAAAGACTTCCTTTCTACATTATCCCTATGCCTCTACGCTCACTTCACTCATTTTGCTCTGTACGTAGTCACTTGTTGAAATCTCTAGAAAGACAAATACGGAATACTCCGTATTTGGGAACAAAGGGAGGATTTTACTCCGTATTTAGGAACAGAGGGAGTATCACCATATGGAGGGAACAGAGGAAGCTTGAAATATGAACATGTCAATGGGAGGGAGTAAGCCCCATGCATGCATGCATGCAACATGCAACACTCACACGTACACATGGACGCAGGCAACACTCACGCACCCATGCGGCACACATCACACGATGCAACACACACGCTCACGCTCAAGTGCTCAACCTACTCCCTACGTCTGTGAAAGACTATACATTTAGAGATTTACACATTGACCAGGGCATAATTAACGCCCAAAAGTAGCAGACTTATGTGTGCATGCGACCATTGAGGGGAAGAAGATTAAATGAAGGTCGTTGCATGCTGTAATTAAGGATAGACATGTAGCCTATACCTAGAGCACTGATGTCTACTACGCAACCTTCTTCTCATAGACGTTGTTGGGCCTCCAAGTGCAGAGGTTTGTAGGACAGTAGCAAGTTTCCCTCAAGTGGATGACCTAAGGTTTATCAATCCGTGGGAGGCGTAGGATGAAGATGGTCTGTCTCAAACAACCCTGCAACCAAACAAACAAAGAGTCTCTTGTGTCCCCAACACACCGAATACAATGGTAAATTGTATAGGTGCACTAGTTTGGCGAAGAGATGGTGATACAAGTGCAATATGGATGGTAGATATAGGCTTTTGTAATCTGAAAATATAAAAACAGCAAGGTAACTAAAGATAAAAGTGAGCGTAAACGGTATTGCAATGCTAGGAAACAAGGCCTAGGGTTCATACTTTCACTAGTGCAAGTTCTCTCAACAATAATAACATAATTGGATCATATAACTATCCCTCAACATGCAACAAAGAGTCACTCCAAAGTCACTAATAGCGGAGAACAAACGAAGAGATTATGGTAGGGTACGAAACCACCTCAAAGTTATCCTTTCTGATCGATCTATTCAAGAGTCGGTAGTAAAATAACACAAAGCTATTCTTTCCGTTCGATCTATCATAGAGTTCATACTAGAATAACACCTTAAGACACAAATCAACCAAAATCCTAATGTCACCTAGATACTCCAATGTCACCTCAATATCCATGGGTATGATTATACGATATGCATCACACAATCTCAGATTCGTCTATTCAGCCAACACAAAGAACTTCAAAGAGTGCCCCAAAGTCTCTACCGGAGAGTCAAGACGAAAACATGTGCCAACCCCTATGCATAAGTTCACAAGGTCACGGAATTCGCAAGTTGATCACCAAAACATACATCAAGTGGATCACATGATATCCCATTGTCACCACAGATAAGCACATGCAAGACATACATCAAGTATTCTCAAATCCTTAAAGACTCAATCCGATAAGATAAATTCAAAGGGAAAACTCAATTCATCACAAGAGAGTAGAGGGGGAGAAACATCATAAGATCCAACTATAATAGCAAAGCTCGCGATACATCACGATCGTGCCAACTCAGGAATACGAGAGAGAGAGAGATCAAACACATAGCTACTGGTACATACCCTCAGCCCCGAGGGTGAGCTACTCCCTCCTTGTCATGGAGAGCATCAGGATGATGAAGATGGCCACCGGAGAGGGATTCCCCCCTCCGGCAGGGTGCCAAAACGGGTCTAGATTGGTTTTCGGTGGCTACGGAGGCTTCTGGCGGCGGAACTGCCGATCTATTGTCATCTTCGATGTGTGGGGGTATATGGATATATATAGGAGGAAGAAGTAGGTCAGGGGAGCCACGAGGGGCCCACGAGGGTGGGGGCGTGCCCAGGGGAAGGGCGCGCCTCCCTGCCTCGTGGCCACCTCGAAGCTTCCCAGACGTAGACTCCAAGTCTCCTGGATTGCTTCCGTTCCAAAAATAACTCTCCCAAAGGTTTTATTCCGTTTGGACTCCGTTTGATATTCCTTTTCTTTGAAACACCGAAATCGCCAAAAAACAACATTTTGGGCTGGGCCTTTGGTTAATAGGTTAGTCCCAAAAATAATATAAAAGTGTATAATAAAGCCCATAAACATCCAAAACGGGTAATATAATAGCATGGAACAATAAAAAATTATAGATACGTTGGAGACGTATCAACCACAAGTTGGTGCATTAGTCAATCAATATCGATTTAGATTAAAGGCTAAATGCATTGGAAGTGTAGATGTACTACACTCTTTGTTTTTAGCTGATTTCTTTGCTCTGCCAACTGACAGGTGGGACCCAGAAACCAGGTGGCAATTTAACCAGTCAACAAAGTGCCACATCGACTATGTGGCCGGTCAATAGGGTGCAATACGGTGCTCTACGATGAGCTAGTGATCGTATAATCACCGCAAAACTATATATAGTGACCGTAAAGAGCGTATTTTTACATACGTTGACCGCCAGTGTATTTTTCTCGTTTCAAATTAAGCCATATTAACCGGAAAGGATGCAGTATGGACTAGTACTAGTACTGCTTTGATGTGTCCCGTCAACTCGCCGAATGAGGAGAAGCTTGCTTACTACGCCTCTCCCTCGCCCATGCGCGCGGTGGTTCGCAGGACGAGGAGAGGGTTTTGACTACAGCGCCCTCTCCCTCTCCCTCGCCCTCGCCCTTGCGGTGGATGTGTAGCAGTTCAATCGGTGTCAGATTGCCAGAAGCATACTGTGTATTGTAGTATCATCATTGTTGGACCTTCCGAAGAGGCGAAGAGCCAAGTGCAAGGTTCACACGAGTACTAACTGTTGAACCTCCTGAAGAGGCAAAGAGCCAAGCACAAGGTTTTATAGGAGTTGTCGTCCTAGTAGGAGCGTACTACAACTATAGCGAACGATGCTACTGTATGATGCCGCCACGTCACGTATATCCAAAGCTGTGCCACCTTTTTTTCTCAAAGAGTGTGTTGGAGCCCGTGCAACAACCACACAAGTTGCACGTACACATAACACATTTACTAGTAATAAATTATAAAGGACAAATGCCAGTATACCACACAAGTTCATCTCCAATTCATGGGATAAATTTGTGCATGACTAGTCCACATATATTCACAGCGCTACCGTTCATAATTTACCGTACTCCACTTACACATTATAGATGGGCTACATGTCCTCCTCCAGGTTCCAGTCCCAGGTGTTCTTCATGGATGGCACAATCCATAGCAGTGGGCAATGGGAATCATTGTCGCAGCTTTCTAGTCCGGTTCCACACAATGGAGACTCATCCAAGCTGAAGCGGCATAAATCAGGGATAGCGTGTCCCAGCATGTCGTTCATCCGGCGGTGCGCACTGAAGACACAACCATGCTTCATGAACGGCAGGCCTTCCATGTCATGCATGGAAGGTGGCATCCGCTTCACAATGGGGTAGTCCCCAATGAAAAGCGAGTACTCTCCAAGAGTGTTCCTCGGCACCCACGTAGCATCACGGGGGTCGAACTCGGCGCCGTTCATCTGGTAAACGCGGCATCTCAGATCTGGACACATGGTGACGTACATAGTCAAGGTCCATGCATAATAATGCTGTGCTCATGGCGGTCAGTAATACTGTGCAGCAAATAGTACTACTCCGGTATAGAGGAAGTAAAATAACCGACTTATTATATATAGCCACTGTTGGCTACATGGATGAGATAGTAAGACATGGAAAAACAAAAATGGTGGCAGCTAGTGGGTTCAAGTCTTCAAGGGCCTAGCTAGCTATACGCGTCCTCCAAGGTAAAAAGCATTCCTACTAGTACGTAAGTAGAGTACTAGTACAACAATGAAAGAGAACGTGAGAGGGTTAAAAAATGGAATACCTGGGTAGATGGTGACGGTCCGATCATGGTAGATTGTGTGACCATGTTGCACATCAGTGGTACCATGGGTAACGACTGCTAAGATAGTTGATCCCAATATGCCAAAGTCAGCTACAAGGTTCCAGGTTAGACCGAATCACGGATGCAAATGCACATCCAGGATCGGCGATCTTATTTTGATCGCGGGATGACTGGTCCCTGCAAAATAATGGAGTACCGTTAGGGATGCAAATGATGGTTTGTGCATTCCGTTTGTAATCTCCCGTACCGTAGGATGGCAACCAGATGAAACAAGTCCCCTGGCTTGTCACCGCGAAGATGCGTCCTAGATGGCGCACGGCGTCTTCGAACATGTAGGGGTACAAATCTGCCGCCGCCAACATGCGCCAGCCTCTGCCGTTACTGCCCCTTGCATTGATGGCAATCCTTATGTCGAACACTGCGATGAGATAGTAATCATCATAGCCGCGTCGCTTTGTCGGCAGGTCCGCAATTGCTATCTTCTTCAATCTCACGTAGGCATCATCATACGTATTCAAGCCCAGCCAGTCCGGAAGGCCAATCCCAATGGTGGAGAAGGGGTCTACCGGAACGGCCGCACTGCTGTGGATGTTGTGCAAAATGATGGTGGTATCTGGTCGGAGGTATGCAAGGCAATCTTCGTTGGCACTGACCCAACCCTATATATAAGATGGTGGGCAGCGGAGAAATTACGGGATGGAAATGGAATAACTAAGTACTACATGATCAAACTCCATTACTGACCTACTCATCGGACAAAATATGACTACCTCTCAACGTCGGCAACTCTAGCGGAGTCAATGTGCAACCATGGCCAGGGAGCGGTGGACTGTTTAAAAGATTGTCCCATAGAAGAACCTTCTCCTCGAGGACGCATGGAAGACCAACAAGCATGGCCTTTTTCCAAGCCATTTTAAGCACTGTCTTGAAATAGTTGGTGCAGGAAGCACCGAGTCTTGCGACGGTGAGGACGTCGGAGCAGCGTGCGATTTCTCCCAGAGGATCGTCGTCCAAGGTCTCCCAGCCCCAACGAGGAGGGGAACCGCCTGGCGAATCCATGGGAGCAGCGACGAACTGTCTTCTCTTTGGGGGGAGGGGAACTGGCGAGGAGGAGATAAGAGCGTAGTAACCGCAGGGCCTCGTCCCTTCCAACTATAGAGCGTAGTAAGAGAAGGGGTGAGGCTATTATTTACTACAAGTACTAGCATTATGGGACGTTATGGGATTGCATTATACTCTAAATAATAGCACTAGTAAGAAATTTTTGGCACTAGCTAGTAGTTTTTGGCATGGATTAAGAAATTTTTGGTATGTTTTTGCTATTTTTTGTACACGCCAACTAGTGTCAAAAAACGTCTTACATTACGTGACAGAGGAGTACGTACTCGTACTGTAGCAGTACTAGTACTACTTTCTCAACTAGTAGTGCGAGGGTACTACTGGTGCTATGTACTGTACTTCTAGTATAGTGCACCAGTTTTGAACTCTTGAATCTCAAGGCCAAGGAGCTACAGTTGGAAGTGGAGGGTACTACTGTTCTTTAGAACCATCGATGTACTATCAATGCAGGGAAAGTACACCTGCGTAGTGGCCTACTGGGTACTATCGGTGCTCTATTCAGCCGCTCCTCTCACGTAGCTGGCCTACTCAGCCGCTCCTCTCACGCACACACTAGCAGCCTGTTTATTAGCAACAGTTACTGCGGGGGCAGAACATTTGAGTTATTTGATACAGCAAGACTAGGCTTTTCGCTTCCATTTGTGGATGTGTATTGGATCTCGTCGAACTTTGTTAGTAGTTCCTTCTTTATGAATGAGATGAAGCAAAGCTTTTGCCTCCGTTTCAAAAAACACGTCAAGAGGAATTTCTTTTATAGTAGAGCCGATAATGGAGTGAAGTACATGCGTGCAATGCCACAAGCTACAGAGTAGTAGTAGAGCACTTTACGTACAAAGCCATATTGCACAGTTCCCAATGCCCCGCCAGGCTTTTCCGGCTCCTCGGGCTTAATTGGGAGGCGCTAGTTTAAATATGCTACTAGATGATGAGGAAGCTGCAAGCAAGGTGCGGCTAGGGCGATCACGCGAGCCACGAGATGCTGGGAAGGAAAACCCATTCACGTGGCTAGGCTATCCAATGCACCCAGATTGTGGTGCCGCACGTCTGTTTGACTTCAAAACTCAAACTACCCGTGTAAAATATTGGCTCACAGCAAAGTTACTATTAAAAAAAGACTGCCGTGCGTTCGACCGGGATCGAACCCACAAAACGAGGTATACACTCCCGCGACCAGTAGTAGTACTCATTGGAGTACAACGCAACCTAGAATCGCCTTTTGTCGCTAGTAGTACATTGTTCCTTAGGCTGGCCATAGTGGGGGTAACATAAGTGGTAACATGCACTTGGGACTAGCAAACATGCTTATGTGGCACATAATTAAAAAAGAGAGAGAGTGTTAGAGTAACATAGGTAGATACCGTATCATGTTAAATGTTATGCTACTTTGTGTCATGCATGGCAATAAATATGATCATCTATGATACTAGTTTATGATACTATGCACTATGGAGGTAGTATCATACACTAGTATCATACACATGTTACTAGCATATGATACTCCCCACTATGAGTAGCCTTACAAGAAACCCCTAATAATGCAAGAAACCACTAATAATGCCAATAAACTACTACCACTTGCATACGTGGCAAACTTAAGATAAGACTACCTTATCAACCATTGTACATGCTCTTACCAACCAGCCCTACCAAGAAACGACTACTCTACAAAGTGCCATTATATGCACGTTTCAACCCATGGCCCTGTTTGGATACATTTGTTGTCAATCTAACCCTGCCATCCAAACACCACTTTGGTTAGAGTTAGTTCAGGGTTAGAATCCAACCTCTGACTTAGAGTATCCAAACAGGGCCCATGTCGCCCATTAAGTCAACGCCTTCTATTCGACCGGGCGTTATAACTTATGGGACCTACATGTCAGTTTGCACAAAAATCCCCGAGTGACCTCCTACCTCCGGCCCGTCCACCTAGTCATCCTCGGCCACGGGACGCAACTACCGCCGCCGACAGAAGGAGAGGTCAAAACCGCTGGTGGTGCGGAGCCCATCTTGTGGTAGCCCAGATGCCAGCTCCGTCCGGCGCTCGCGGCCGCTAGCTAGCCAAGATAGCTTCGTCCAGCTGCTTGTCTGCAAGGTTTGCTAGCTAGATTGGCACGGCGACGCGACGGCTTGCTCGCACGCGCCACTCTAAGGCCAGCCATCTGGCTCGAGCGAAGGCCAGCGCGGCGGCTTGCTCGCTCGTGAGTCACGCTCGGGCCAGCCTGCCAACCCGTGCGGAGGCCAGCGCGGTGTCCGGCCCGTCCGGCAGAGCGGCGGCCAACTCGCTCATCACCGGCGCCACCGACGAACACGCATCGGTACTGTTTGAAGTAATGTTCAGGAAAAATAATGATTTGAGGGGGAATAACATGATAGAAGGTCAGATGTGGGTCCCTCATGTCAATGGTCAAATAAAATGTGTTGGTTTAAGCTGCCCTGTCAGCAGGGATGTGTGGGCCAACCCTGTCATAAATGGGTTTAAACTAACCTAATCGGTAGGTAGTAGTTTTTGGCGTGGATTAAGAAATTTTGGGTATGTTTTTGCTATTTTTTGTACAATAGATTCTTCCTAGGGCTGGTTGAAAGTGGTAGTTTTTTGTTAAATACTCTACATATTGTAAGTAGGAGTGAAAGTTAAGCTTTGGAAGCCAATAAGCAAGGCTAGTTACATAGTGCATATGTGTACATGATTGAAAGTAAATATCAACCATGAGTGACTAATATCTTGATGGAAAACTCGAAACTATGGAATACTAGGGGAAACAATTTGCATGGTTGGAAATACTAGCAATGTTCATGTGCATTGCAACGAATCATAATTAGAATAATACTTATTCACAAACTTGATACAAAACACTCATGTCGTTAGATGTAGATCTAATGGTCACAAATGACGGATGGCAGACACACCATCATCACCAACTTAGTCTTCTGTAGGAGTACTAGTAAGATCCGTGCATTGCACGGAACATCAAGATGCATTTTTTTATAAAAACACTCGTTGTGATTGACCCATGCGGGAGTAATCCCATGTGTAAAAACTAATGATATCTCGAGAAATATGAGATGAGGTGAAGAGGAGTGGGGCGTGGTGGTGATTGGTGGTCGGACTGAGCAAAGGCATGGGGATTGATGATGCCGGCAGCGGCCACCAGGCCAGTTTGTTCCAGAGGCTTCCTTTCTTAATTGCTCAACAATTAGGTTGTTGGAGATAAGGATGAACGAGGGAAGGCCTTGTCTGCAAATGTGGAGAGGGCTGCGGGTATCTTTTAGTTTAATTTCCATCAGTCAGATATAGATCGGACAGTCTATATTGCAAGATGGCACGCGTACCATCATCATCAACTCGGGTTTTTATAAGATAAGAAATATAAGTATGGAGATACAAACGTATTATCGATACTTGTTTCCGTAAACTAGCATCTACATTCTATTCAGCGCCTCGGCATGTGAGGCCTTAGCACAATGACTTCTCGACTGTGTAAAACAAAGGTTTTCCTGTCGCCGATAAGGAGGGGGTGACGGCGGCGCGCTTTTTGGCTTGCTCTAGTCCTAGTAGTCATACTAGGTGGTCTAAGAACATGTAGATTTATTCCTTTTCACGTCTCATGTTCGCCGTACTGCCACGACTGTTGATGAATAGACAGTAAGTTATTCACGGGGAAACCCTTGTTGAGCGTGTTTGCGAGAGAGAGAGAGAGAGTGTGTGCGTGTGTGATATGTCTAGAGACTAAGGCAATGATAACAGATTCTTTGTGTCTATGTGTGTGGAGGATAGAGAGAGACATGTACATGGGGCTTTGTGTTGTGTAACGTGGAGACACATATACATAATTAGAGAGTGAGTGTGCGAGATACACATGCGGACATGGGGAGAGATGAGGATCCAGATTAATGGGTGTTTGTGCGTGTCTGTGTGTGTTTGTGCGCGCGTTTGTGTGTGAGAGGGAGTGTGTGTATGTGGAGTAGAGAGACCACTAATGATGTAAACCTAGTATAAGGGAAGGGGGAATGGTGTGACATGTGTAGTAGCGGGATAGCATGGGTGCAGGCGGGGGCAGCAGACTATTTGGAAGAGACATCGATTGTGTGTGGGAGAGGGCTGTGAGAGCGAGCGAGAGATAGAGAGAGAGCTAGCGACGGAGAGAGAGAGAGGAAGAGAGGGGGCGTTTGTGTCCATAAATGGCGTATAGATAGGGAGACAATGTTGATGTTGTTTGAAATTGGCCTATGTACGGAGATGCAAGGGAAGCGAGTCATCGTGTATGTGATAGGGACTTCATGAGAGATCTAGAATAGATGGTGTAGAGAACAATGTGCGAGATCGAGAACGATGATACATTAGGGAGCTATGGAAAGAGTCACGACATATATGTATACAAGGAGGAGCTGGGGCAGGTCCGCATGTGGGAGAGATAGAAAGAGGAGAGTGGTGCACAAAGAGACAAAGTGTGCTTGTTTTGAAGTGGGGGTGGTGTGTGAGGTTAGTGTGCGAGAACCACATAACTAGGGAGATAGACGTTTGAGGGCGACATTTTGTGTGTATGGGAAAGATACACTCTACATAGTGCATGTGCTTGGGAAAGAGAGATGCCGGGAGACCTAGCTAGAGAGAGGGGGAAGAGATGTGTGCATGCCCAAGAGATAAAGTGATAGAGACCTATATTGGGGTCCGGACTTTAGAAGAGAGAGGGGTGTTAATGTGCTCGTGTGTTGGTGTTTGGGGGAGAGAATGACTTCTCTCTGTGTGTGGGGGGGGGCGACGAGGGGGGGGGTTGCTTCAGATAAAGAGTGAGGTGTCTATATTTGAGGGACTTTAGCGTAATTGAGATATACATGGTCAATAGTGTGTGCACTCAAGGTTGATCAATTTTTTTCATAGTTTGGACTATGAGATAACGATACTTTTGAACATGCGTGATATACTTTGATGTACCAGAATTACAAACCTAAGATTGGAATTTTGGAATTCGACTCCATCATTAGCTTTTGTAATTCATTTAAACGGGGGTACATTTTTAGCCGGGATTTCATGATTTCAAATTCATATATCAAACCTAGAGATATACACATACGAGCATGTTCAAACTTTATAATCATCCACTTTATTCATACACATACACATTTTTGCTTTTGTCATCATATTTAGGATAAACACATTTGGAATTTCATTTGAATTGGACCATATGATGGTATTTGCTTGTAGTAGCTCAATGATCCATATTTGAATTGAATGGACAATCTAAGTTTTGAGTTGGAGACATTGATTTTCAAAACTTGCACTTTTTTTGCGTGCAAAACAAACAAATTCTCGGCCATGATATCATAGTCGATCGTACAAGAGTAGAATATAATTTCAGGCGCCAAAAGCTTTCAAACTTCCCGCTCACATCGAAATATCTCGCGCTCGAAAGTTTAGCCCTGCGATATTCCTGTTTTACCCCTGCCACATGAACGGAAAAGGGCTGCTTTGGTAACTCCATTGTTTTCCCCTCTTTGCCCCCAAAATTCTTCCCCAGAGCCCCTCCCCTTCCCCTCCCCGACCCCCCCAACCACGGCAAGCCGCCGAATCTAGTCCTCCGCCGCAGTGGTGGACCTCATACCCTGACGGATCTACCTTCCGCACCTTGGAACCCCCAACTGCCAACTCACCACTTCACCGGAGCCGCTTCAGCAACTGGCTTGTACACCGCTCCAGATCTCCTTGACCGCCATCATGGTCCACCGCACCAGATCCGCTTAACCGACGCCCTCGTCCACCAAAGTGTAGGCCCTTCACTGACTCCCTCGTCCGTCCCTTCGCTGGCCCTTCATATAAGCCCTCGTCCGCCGAAACAGATCCGCCTCACCGAAAGCACTGTACAACATGCCCGTCGAAGCCTTCGTCCACTACACCGGACCCGCTCCACGGACGCCATATTCAACTCCACCGGCCCTGCTTTACCGACGCCGCAGCCTCATTAGGTTCTTTTGATCTGTACTCCTTCGGTTTTTCTCTTTATCGTGCAACTGATCACTTACCACAGATGAGCTTTCTTGTATGTCGACAAGCGCCGCAACCGTAGCACCGGAACCGCTTCAGCGACGGTGACAACCGGCCCAAACTCAACCGCAACACGAGCACCATCGATGATCCTTAGCTATCAAGTATGCCAACGATACCCATACGCCATCGAGAATCAGGTACTATTATCCAACGGCTGGCGCCTACGTTCACTTTCTTAGCATAAGCACCGCACCTTTGAATTTCTTCAGGGCATCATTCAGTTTTGCATGAGACGCATTATTCTGCTTGCACCTGTAGGGCCATACTTCTGGCAGTGAACATGTTACATGTGCTACATTACATACCAGTGCACATATAGTTAATATGCTTTAGTTTTGTCCTAAGTATTACTGTACTTCCTAGATATTACTGCCTACTATTTTACTTCTTGCATGCTATATTTATGATATGGTGTTGTTCTGATGCCACCTATTGGTTCCATTAGACTGCTTCATGTTCTCTATGCTTAATTACACATCAGCAAACTAGCATGTGGTTCCGCTGGTTTTTGTTCGTTTTACCCTACATTTTTTGATGCTAGCTATTACATCACTGCTACGAGCCTCTGTTCATTACTTTTTTGTGTGTTCTTGATCTTCCCAAGTTGCATGCCTAATTTGATGCTTCTATTAATTATGGAGCTGCCAACCCCATCAAGCAAAATATTTGTTCTTTTGCGGTTGGCACCTCGAACAAGCATAAAAATAGAGGGAAGCAGATATATTGTCGTGTATGCACACACCCTTCTTTCAGTAGTTTAGATGAACCATTGATGATCAATTCGAACCAGTGCATGCGATTAAAATTAATTTTACCTAAATAGAGGGTGCAGAATAAACTACAACAAGTAGATTTTCAACCACGGGATGCTGACGATATCTTCAAAGAACATTGCAACAGCAGCGAGGCTTCATAGCAACATATGGTAAGCCAGTGTGTTTTAGTACATGTGAAATGTAATGCGTGTGGGCTGCTTTCTTGGCTTGTGCCCTCAACCTGTAATCCTACAGAATAACAAATAGTTCAGTTGTCTGCTTTGCTGTATTGCTTGATTCGAATGCTTGTTTATTACTTGTTACGCTATACCTGACTTGGCCAATATGTCAGCAGTGCCTGCTGTACTATCGTAAAGAAATGCATGCCTAGTTCATTTGAGTCCTTAACTTTTCCTCTGAACTTCATCACAAGACTGTCTTCGTAGTTTATATGAGGCCACACTGTTAAGTGTTTTCTCATATTATTTCATCTGCTTAGATGCCTTGGTGAGGGAGTCCTAGATTAGGGGGTCTCCGGACAGCCGGATTATATCCTTTGGCCGGACTGTTGGACTATGAAGATATAAGATTGAAGACTTCGTCTCGTGTACGGATAGGACTCTACTTGGCGTGGAAGGCAAGCTAGGCAATACAGATATGTATATCTCCTCCTTTGTAACCGACCTTGTGTAACCCTAGCCCCCTCCAGTGTCTATATAAACCGAAGGGTTTTAGTCCGTAGGACAACAGACAATCATACCATAGGCTAACTTCTAGGGTTTAGCCTCTTTGATCTCGTGGTAGATCAACTCTTGTAATACTCATATCATCAAGAACAATCAAGCAGGACGTAGGGTATTACCTCCATCAAGAGGGCCCGAACCTGGGTAAACATCATGTCCCCTGCCTCCTGTTACCATCCGCCTTAGACGCACAGTTCGGGACCCCCTACCCGAGATCCACCGGTTTTGACACCGACATTGGTGCTTTCATTGAGAGTTCCACTATGTCGTCATCATAAGGAGGATGGCTCGCCTCGTTGTCAAGAACAACATCACCTTTGGGGAAGCCCTGGCTGTAGGCCAAACTCTCCGACTAGGCGGCTTCGTCATGACCGCCTGCTCGGCCTCGGCGCCGACGATGACTTCTCGGGTCATCGAAAATAGCCTCCACATCGGCTCGAAATTTGCCGAGCAGATGGATCCAATGGAGCTCTCCTCTTTGAACGAGCTCTTGGATCGCATCACCGCTCTGGGAGTCACTACAGACTATGATCGGATCGGGCTTAAACCTGACCAAAGGGAGATTAACTCTCCGCCGGTCACCCATCAGATAGCGGTGGTGGAGGAGCAATGCGGTGATTCTCCCTCTATCCCAAGGACGAACTATGTCCGGATTCCCGAGCTCCCCGAGCCGGATACTCGCTCACGGGAGGACACCGCCCTAACCTTGAATCCAAAATCAGGCCGCATACCGAACCCTTAGGGCAACATCCTAGAGCCCGAACTTCCAAGATCGGAAACTCCCCCGCCCCGGGATCATAGATTGGGTCAAGGTCTGGACTTAAATCCACCCACCCACCCAGATACAAACGATCTTTCCCACATTAGGCAAGCGCCCCAAGAGACAGTACATCACTATTGGGCCAGATTCCTCCTTGTAATGAACAAGGTCAAGGACTGTCGCGAGGAAGATGCAATTTCATTCTTTTGCAACAATTGCACGGACAAGGGAGTCCTCAACGCGATAAGTCACCGTGACGTAGCACACTTCGCTGACTTGGCGGCCATAGTACAGAAATACTATGCGAAGGAAAGTGCCTGGAAAACCCAAACGCAATTTTGGGATAATCTGGCTCTGACAAAACCCCCAGTCTGAACTAAAAGGGTGCACTCTCATAAGTCGCCCGACTCAATTACAAAGAAGCAAAAGCCCACTATAGGGCGTGGAACCATATTGGAGGGATGGCTTAACGGGCCTTGCAAAATCCATAGTACAGCGGATACCATATCAACACACAGCCTTAGAGCATGTTGGGTACTCCAGCAGGTGGCCAAAAGCGGTGAGGATCTTCTCACCCAAAATACCTCAGAGCACCTTCCCACGGATAACAATACAGTATTAACGGTCTTCAAGACCTTCGCCTCAAATAATAGGCGTAAGCGAGCACTCCGCAGCCTTGCCGAAGTCTGCCACGTGGCAGCAATAAATCCATGGAGCGACACGGCTATCACCTTAAATGCCAGTGACGAACCTAAATTCCGAACAGCCCGAGCACCAGCCACTTTGGTCCTCAGCCCAATTGTGGACGGCTTTCGGCTCACTAAGGTGCTCATGGACGGCGGCAGCGGATTAAACCTCATTTATGAGGAAACTCTCCAAAAAATGGAAATAGACAGCAACCGTATTGAGCAAAGCAGTACGACCTTCCGAGGAATCATCCCTAGTCGGGAGGTACGTTGCGCTGGGAAAATCACACTTGATGTGGTATTCGGCACTCCGGAGAATTACAGGTCCGAAGAAATTACATTCCAAGTGGCCCCGTTTAGTAGCGGATACCACGCCCTTCTAGGGCGGGAGGCATTCACGATTTTTCAAGCCATATCCCATTACGGTTACATGAAGCTCAAAATGCATGGACCCAATGGAATCATCACTCTAGTTAGTGATCCGGACATAGCACTCCGCGCCGAGAACAAAACAGTCGCACTAGCCCTCGAGGCATTATCCGAAGCCCTTGTGGCGGAGGAGTTAATCGCGCTGCGCTCCACGGTGGACAGGGACGACGTGATACAAGACAAAAGATCCAAGTCCACCTCCTTTAAACTAGCAGACAAAATAGTTAAATTCCAAGTCCATCCAACAGACCCTACAAAAACAGCATCCATTGGGGCACAGTTAGACCCCGCTGTAGACGCCGCACTACGGGAGTTTCTGCGCGAGAATTGGGATATATTCGCCTGACACCCTTCAGGCATGCCAGGAATCCCATGCAGATTGGCCGAGCATAGCCTTAATATTATAAAAGGATTCAAGCCGGTCAAGCAGACTCTTCGGCGTTTCTCCGAACCTAAGCGACAAGCCATGGGAGAGGAGCTGGCCAAGCTACTAGAAGCCAGATTTATTAAAGACATAAACCATCCGGATTGGCTAGCAAACCTGGTGATGGTACCAAAGAAGGACAAATCCTGGCGCCTATGTGTCGACTTCAAAGACCTTAATAAGGCTTGCCCAAAGGATCCCTTCCCACTCCCTCGCATCGATCAAATCATCAACTCTACCGCAGGACACGAATCATTGTGCTTCCTCGACGCATACTCCGGTTACCACCAGATCAAGATGGCAGAGTCTAATCAAGCCGCAACGACATTTATCACGCCATACGGCCCCTTCTGTTTTAACACAATACCCTTCGGGCTCAAAAACGCCGGCGCAACATATCAGCGCATGATCCAGACATGTCTGGAAAAGCAGATCGGTAAGACTGTAGAGGCATATGTAGACGATGTGGTCATTAAAACCAGATACGTCGACTCTTTAATAGACGACTTGAGGCTCACGTTCACCAATCTCCGAACATACGACATTAAGCTCAATCCGGAGAAATGCGTTTTCGGCGTTCCCGCCGGAAAGCTCCTGGGCTTCATCATCTCTAGTAGAGGAATTGAAGAAAATCCGGCTAAAATCCGAGCTTTGTCGTAGTTGGCTATCCCAACTGACCTCAAGCAAATCCATAAATTGACTGGATGTGTAGCGGCTTTAAGCCGCTTTATCTCCCGATTAGGAGAAAAGGCACTTCCCCTTTATCGCCTTCTTTGGCGCACCAAACACTTCGAGTGGACGGACGCAACCACGGACGGACTGGAAGAAATATAAGCCATCCTAGCCACCAACACAATCTTGGCCGTGCCAACTGCTGGTGAACCAATGCTATTATATATAGCGGCAACTCACCAAGTTGTAAGCGCAGTGCTCGTCGTAGAATGAGAGATGGACGGACATAAATTCCCACTTAAAAAGCCGGTATATTATGTATCCACGGTACCCACATTACCAAAAGATAGCATACGCGGTATTTCTGGCATCCCAGAAATTATGACACCACTTTCAAGAGTGTTCGATTACGGTGGCCTCCGAAGTACCACTCAATGGCATAATAAACAACCGCGATGCCACGGGCCGGATTGCCAAATGGGCCATCGAGCTCCTCCCGTTCATATAAGCCACGACGGGCCATTAAGTCGCAAGTACTGGCCGATTTCGTAGCCGAATGGACAGAAGCCGAACTCCCTAAAGAGTACGACGCATACTCCAATTGGATCATGCACTTCGACGGCTCTAAAATGCTGGCTGGTCTGGGGGCTGGCGTCGTCCTGACGTCCCCCACCGGAGATACGGTGCAATACGTGCTCCAAATACTATATACAGACTCCAACAACGCAGCCGAATACGAGGCCCTATTACACGGCCTCCGGATGGCAGTCTCCATGGGCATCCAACGCCTAGAGGTGCATGGGGACTCGAACCTCGCAATATCCGAAATAAATGGAGACTTCGATGCCAAGGATCCGAAAATGGCGGCATATCGCAACACCGTCCTCAAAATGTCAGCTCGGTTCGAGGGGCTTGATTTCCACCATGTGGCTCGGGAAAACAACCAGGCGACGGACATCCTAGCCCGTATCGGCGCCAAACGCGACCCTATCCCACCAAACATCTTCCTGGAAAGACTGTTTAAACCATCCGTGGTATGGGAAGGGGACACCGGCAAAAATAGTCCGGACCCGGCCACAACCCCAGATACCGAATACTCTGACACAGTCGGAGGCTCTGCCACCAAAATAACACCTTCAGCCCACGTGATAATGGTCGTCATCGCCCCGTGGACAGAACCATTCCTGGCCTACCTAACTAGAAAGGAATTACCCGAGGACCAAAATGAGGCCCGCTGCATAGTGCGGCGATCTAAAGCCTACAAGGTCCATGAGGGAGAGCTTTATAAGAAAAGCACAACCAGAGTCCTTCAAAGGTGCATTTCTGAAGAGGAAGGGCGGAAGCTTTTGGCAAAAATCCATGCCGGACTCGGCGGCCACCACGCCACAGCCCGGGCCCTTGTAAGCAAGGCCTTCCGTACAGGTTTTTATTGGTCGACGGCCCGGGCAGATGCACAACATCTGGTACAACATTGTGTCGGTTGCCAGCTTTTTGCAAACCAAAGCCACATGCCACCTATCGCCCTCCAAACAATCCCATTACTTGGCCCTTTGCGGTCTGGGGGCTCGATATGGTCGGACCCCTCAAAGGGGGAACCCATAAGAAAAAATACTTACTGGTCATGGTGGATAAATTCACCAAATGGATAGAAGCCAAACCTATCAAAACGGCTGAATCCGGACCGGTGATAGACTTCATATCCGGGGTTGTACACCGTTATGGTGTCCCCCACAACATCATCACTGACAACGGCATGAACTTTACAGCCGACGAGGTGAAACTTTGGTGCAGCAACATGGGCATCAAGCTCGATTATGCTTCTGTCTATCATCCGCAAACTAACGGTCAAGTCGAACGAGCGAATGGTCTTATCATGAGCGGCATTAAACCCAGATTAGTCCGATCTTTAAAGGAATCAGACACTCATTGGGTAGAGGAGTTCCACTCCGTACTTTGGGGGCTGCGGACCACGCCGAATCACACTACCAGATACACATCATTTTTTATGGTGTACGGCACTGAGGCGGTGCTGCCTTGCGACATAATTCATGACTCACCTCGAGTGCGCATGTACGAAGAAAGAGAGGCCGAGCTCGATCGGCAGGACAGTTTGGATGCCCTGGAGGAGGAGCGCGACGTGGCAAAAGCCCGTTCCGCATTCTATCAGCAACAGGCTCGAAGGTATCAAAGCAGAGAAGTGCGGGCCAAAACCTATAACGTTGGCGAACTAGTTCTACGCCTACCAGAGAAGAAAAAGAACAAGCTCAAGCCCAAATGGGAAGGTCCCTTCATTATCGACCAGGTTCTGACCGGTGGAGCATACCGTCTGCGGGATGCATCGGATAATCGACTCGAGCCAAACCCATGGAACGCTGCCAGACTACGAAGATTCTACGCCTAGCGCTGGACTCTATGTTCGTCTCCTCACCTCCATCAATTTTTTACACATCTGTTTTTCTCTCTTTCTTTCTCTTTTTTCTCTTTGAGGCCCTAAAGGGCTACACTTGTGTCTTGGTTACACAATCTTGACGCGCTAACCGCGCTCAATATACCTGGGGGATTCTCATACAGAAGCTCAATTTAATTACCCTTCCGGGCTTTATGCCCCGCACATGTGTTATTCTTCCGCATGTACCTTTTTCGCCATTATATGCATCGATATGACTTAAGTTTTGGCCAAGCTGGGTTGCCTGGCTCTTGTATTTATGCCCTACGTTCCCATTAATTCGGCTAGGGCATAAGGGGAGCACCTCTGCGATTGTTACTGCCGGGTCAGCCGGATGTGTACCTCAGACTAGGTGAAGCCGAAAGCTAGCGTTCTTAAGGGAATATTCGGTCGGTGAATAAAAGATGACTTTAATTTAAATTACTACACGCCCCCATATGTTTTTAGCCCGCGTCTTGCAGTTCGGGCATGCACATCAGGGCATGCGTACCCAGGGAAAGGAACCCCTAACGAAACTATTCTCCCTGGAAGATGTTTCTTACTATCCATGTAATATAATATAGCTAGTTGGGTACTTGTCTGTTCAAGCACTTATGACCCCTATGCTTGGTTTCCATGCATACCCCGATTTTTATATAACCGAGTGGGTATTCGGATACACTCCGGACTATCGGGTCTAGAGGTCGAAGCGAAACGGTCCGCCATGACAAATGATTTACAACCCGGCTAGGGACATTACATATGTCACTTGAAGTACACAGTCACTAAGACTGATTAAATTCTTCTTCTATACCATCCAATAGGCTGTCTAGTCTACAATCCTGTTGGGAATACTTTGCGGCTAATTCTACTTGATCATACACTAAACTGATGGGGATCTCTTTCCCATCGGGCCCCACAGGCCCGACCTCGGCCATGTGGTTTGGGTCAGCCTCGGTATATCGTGTCTTCACCATAGCCCAGGCTTCCCTTGCACCTTGTTGGCAGGCTAATATATTCCATAATCGGAAGCGCCGCCGCGCTCCCTTGAGCTTCTCTATAAGCTCCCCCATGCCTCCTGGCGGGGGCGCGGATGGCCACAAGGCTTGAGCAATACTCTGCATCACCTGCCGAACTTGTCCGTGCAGTTGTGAGAGCTCTGGTAGAAGATCGCCCGAAGACCCGGGCATCTCCTCCGCGGGATGACCCGCCAGCATACCTGCAGACATAACGCTGTTAGCAGGCTTCTTTGCCGAACTCCTTTAAGAAGTTCGTTCAAGCACTTACTAAAAATGCCGCGCCGAAGCCGTTTATTCTCCTTCACGGAGTCCGCAAGCTAGGCTCGGACATCCTTCAGTTCCACGCCCAGCCAGATATTGGCGTCTTGGAGATCATTTTTCTCCTGCCTGACTCGCGTCAGCACGCGCTCGCCAGCATTTCGCTGTCGATCATCACGCGCCGTATCCGCCTCCACGGCCTCCGGATTCACTCCGGGGCCACTTGCAACATCTATTGTTAGGTGTGCATACATGCCGCATACTACCCGGTACCGATATTCTTTGCAATAGACAAAAGAGTTACCAGGGGGACCTTTTTTGGACTCCTTCAATGCGGCAACAACGGCCTCCAGCTGGGCCTTGCACTCGTCCAGCTCTTGAGACAATTGGGAATTCTTCTCCGTAAGAACATGCACAAATATTGATCCTTAAATCAGTTGCGTCAACTGTTTCAAGTCTCAGGGGCTACTGATACATATAATCAACAGATTTGCTTACCCGTATATCCCTTACATACTGGTTCGTGGCTCTGGCTAGACCATTTTGAGCAGCACTGATGTACGCATCTCCAGAATTGAAGGCATCAAATGCCTCTGGCGAGAAACAAGCGTCACGGAGTACGGCCTGGCGACGCCTATGATTCATGGTGCTCTCCACTTCTGAATTTGTAGCGGATAGTCTATCCGCATCCTCTGTACGAGGAGCATCCGGCGTCCGCCCCATGTTGGCTTCCGCCTCTATGTCCGGCCCTGGAGCCCGACTGGTGGAGGCGTGATCAGCAGCCTCTCCGGATATAGTCCGGTGAACGTTTTTTCTATTAAAGAAGCATGGACATCATTGCATTTAAAGAAAGACGACAACCACAGAGCGAGGTTTGGTGTCATACCTCTGCGCCAGCGTCTCCGTCCTGACTGCCTTCCTTTTTGGCCTACCCGGCTTCGGTGCCTCTTGCTGGCGAGTTGCTGCGGGTTCGGCACGTCGTCCCGAATGCCTTCCCTGTAAAACACCATATGTATGGTAGGTGAAGTGTCTAAAAGGGGATACTATTTTTGGAATTGGGATTTCGGTTTTTCTTACGTGCGACGCAGGGAGCAGTCCAGGATAGTCGGCCGTTATGGCCACCATGGCGTCATCGCAGCTCAATTGATAGAATTGCATGTCTATCAGCTCCATGAATATGTCCGGATCCTCTTTGAGTCCGAGACCAAGGGCCCGGCCAGGGTCCTATGGTTGTGGAGATGGGTTGTTGACCTCCCTTACAGCTTTTCGCAGTTCCTGCCGTAAAATGGCAAGGTGAGTACCTACGACGAAGAATGCGGGAAGAATGGGAGTAAAGAGGTATAACTCACCCAGCTTGGAGGGTTGTACATGGAGAATCCATCCCGTGGCTTGATACAGATGAACTCCTCTTCCTCTCCCTTGAATAACTCGGACATAATTTTTGCTAAGCAGCTGCCGAGTCCGGTCCCTTATGCCTGCAGCAGGTGGCATCATCTTCCCCGTTAAAACACCACAGGGGGTGCCCTCGATATTGAAGTGGTTGCACTCCCCGCATTATGCATATTGACATAACCTCGACTATTGTCAATCCTGATTGAGCCAGCGCTTTAATCTGGTTCATCAGGTAAAGGACTTCTCCGTTGTCTTCCTCCTGGGGGCTCCGTGGGCGCCAGCTTCGGCGTTTCTTCAGAGGAGCATTGTTGAACTCAGGAAGACCCCGCCGAACAGGGTCTGGAAGGGGGACGTCCTCCATATAAAACCACTCCAAAGGCCAGTCTTCGAACGTCTTCTTCGGAGTACCGGACAGGTATCCGGTTTCGGTGGTGCGCCATATTTCGGCTCCGCCCACTTGATAAAGTGACCCCTTCTGTGTATGGGGCACAAGGCAAAATAACCTTTTCCATAGCTCGAAATGAGCCTCGCAGCCCAGAAATAGCTCGCAAAGGGCAACGTAGCCGGCGATGTGTAATATGGAAGCAGGGGTGAAATTATGCAGTTGGAGGCTGTAAAACTCCAGGAGCCCGCGGAGGAACGGATGAATTGGAAATCCGAGTCCCCTTAGTAATTAAGGAACAAGGAACACCCGCTCCCCCTTAGAGGGGCTGGGGAAGCTCTCCGCTTGCTCCCCGCCATTGTAGGTGGCGAGCCCGGCTCGGACGGGGACCATATACACTGGAGGGAGAAATTCCTGAGTCTGCAGCTCTACTAATTGACTGTGTGGGACGGAACACCTCTCCCAATCACCGGGCTTAGGGCTACGGGAGCGGGAGGAGGAGCTGCGGTGGTCGGCCATGTTGGAGTGGATTTTTCCGAAGCGCGCTCTGATGGATTCTCGCTATGGGAGGATGGTATGGATTGGATCTAAGAATCCCCATCCCTTTAAATAGACAATTTATTTACCTGGCTAGGGGGACGAATGTAAAAATGCCCTGGCTCCTTGTATTCGTTCGACGCGTGGAAAATAACCCTTATTAAGCACAGAAGCCAAGAAGTCCAACATTTATGGGGCCGGACACTACTTAATAGACATTCAAGATGTGGAGAAGAACCCGCCTTGCAATGCCGAAGACAATACTGCGCGCCGGACTCAATGTCATTGAATCCTGGTTCGGGGGCTACTAAGGGAGTCCTGGATTAGGGGGTCTCCGGACAGCCGGATTATATCCTTTGGCCGGACTATTGGACTATGAAGATACAAGATTGAAGACTTCGTCTCGTGTCCGGATAGGACTCTACTTGGCGTGGAAGGCAAGCTAGGCAATACGGATATGTATATCTCCTCCTTTGTAACCGACCTTGTGTAACCCTAGCCCCCTCCGGTGTCTATATAAACCGGAGGGTTTTAGTCCGTAGGACAACAGACAATCATACCATAGGCTAGCTTCTAGGGTTTAGCCTCTTTGATCTCGTGGTAGATCAACTCTTGTAATACTCATATCATCAAGAACAATCAAGCAGGACGTAGGGTATTACCTCCATCAAGAGGGCCTGAACCTGGGTAAACATCGTGTCCCCTGCCTCCTGTTACCATCCGCCTTAGACGCACAGTTCGGGACCCCCTACCCGAGATCCGCCGGTTTTGACACCGACACTTGGAAACTTAAATATAGCGGTGGTACACTCCCTTTCAACTAGGGAGGTCAACTGGGTCCCGTTTAATCCCGATAAAGTCCACTAGTGGTATGATAGTTCAAAAGAGTTTTTGTTTCTTGAGGAAAATGAACGAGGGAGCTAGCAAAAACTAACTAGATGGGATTGGCGGATGTCGTTTATTTGCCACTTACATCCCTAGTTTCATCTTACCATTTTAATTTCTTTTCGGCTGATGCTGCTTCGAACCATTAAAATATAGCTTGCCATGCTCGGCAATAATTCGTATGTCGTTTACCATGTAAGCATGCTGCCTGGATCATGCGATAACTATATCTTACTTATGTCCAGCGGAAACCTTTCAGGATGCCGTTCACACTAGGACACAATGTACAACCCCAGAATCTATTTGTGGAAGCAGTGCGCCATCCATGTTACCAGATGGTAGTACTTCAGAGGCAACACCGCCGGAGAGCAGTCTGAGCACATATATTATAGTTCTTGAGGCTCTACTAGAGGCAGAAAGAGATGGTGTGGCTCCCATGAATGAGATAATCTCGATCTTGAAGCTGGAAATTATGCAATTAGCTGCATGCATTATGCAAGCAACCCAAGAATTGGAGGAAGTAAGAATGTTGCATTTGAAGACGGAGGAGGTCCTGCTGCTTTTGCTATCTGAAGCCCAGGGTAATCCCAGTTCTTCTTTAGATAGCAGTTGAAATTGTCATTAGATTATTGTACTTGCATGTTGTGTCATGTCTCTGAATGGATTATGTTGTAAGACCCCCTATGTTGTCCATGTGTTGTAATGATCCGAATTTTTTAGGCGAGGTAATCCTTAGTACTTGTATGATTGACATAAGGTGAACTGTTTTTTGTGTGAGCATATTGTATTGGATGAAATAAATATTTGACTCAAAGTGTATCCAACCTACTGAATTTGAAGATCACGACATTTCTAAATCATAATCATATATAAAGGTGGGATAAATCTTTGTTGTGGTTTTGAAGAAATAAATAACAAAACGTAGAATTATCTGTGGATATTCGTAATCGAATAAAAATTGGATTTGGATTTAGTTTCCAGGGCCCAGGGAAAACGTGAATGCTAATTCTCCCAAGTTTTGAATGAAGCGACTAAACACCCACTATCATTTGTGGGCTGCCCGAAGCAAGTGTTTGTGAGATGGAAATTACTGTCTACCCCTGACACTTGACATCCTTATCGACCGGATTTACACTGCCGTCGATAGGGGTAGACTAGTAACTTCAATCAGACGTGACACGACGGCCTCTGAGCCCATTCAGACACGATGGGCGCCAAACGTGGGCGGCAAAACACATTTGATCCAAGCTCGTCCGAAAGACATGTGTCTCTCCCTCCATTTCCCCATTCATCCACGGTGGGTGGCAAAACAAACTCTCCTCGTCCGAAATCAATGTAGGCTAATATTTTAAATAAGGGAAGATGTGTAACTTCCCTCAGACGTGACACAACCGCCCTACCTGTCAGCCCCGTTCATACACCGTGGGCGCCAACCGTGGGCGGCAAAACACCCTCTCCTCGCCCGAAATCGTTACCGACAAATATTTGGGAGATGCGAGATTACCGTCCTATCCCCAACCGACGTGATGTCCGAAATTTTTAATGGGGCATAAGTTCGTAACTTTCCCACATTTCAGACAAGTGCGTCCCAAAGTTTGAGATCCCCCTCCCCCTCCATTTCCCCATTCATACACCGTCGGCGCCACGACAACCTCCCCACTGCGGCCAGCCTCCTCCGTCTGCCACCCCATCCTCCACCTTGCCAGAGCCGCTACCCCTACCCCGTCGTCCACTGCAAGAGATGGACGTCTCTCATCCACGCCGCCGGACCAGGATCCTTTCATCGCGTCGTCTCGCTTCATCGGCGCCGTCGTCCACTTTTCTGTTGCCGCTCCTACGACCGCCTCGTCCACGGCAACGTGATTTATCCCCCAACCCGGCCGTCTGCCATCTAAAGTCTTCTTCCCCGCCGCCGACAGCCATCGCACCCGCATCACCCTCAACGTATCAGCAGGGGCCTACACGGCGTCGCAAGAGAGGTGGTACTCTTTAATATGTGCTTAAGTTATTGATCTCACCCGGAAAATAGATCTTAAATTGTTTACTGTACTTTTCTTATCCGCACCAAATCATAGTGGCTAGTTGAATGCAAACATTGGTTGCGAAGTAGCTTTGTCCGGTTTGCACCTTCAAATCCGCCATGTCACGGTCACTATACTCGTAAAGCTTATGGTTTCCCCCCTTTATATTCACTACCATCATCATAGGTGCTTCCCTGCTTTGTGTCGTGCTAGCACTGCTCCTCGAGACCTCAACACATCAAGCGAAACAACATGCCACTCATAATTCCAAAGCTTACGTGTTGAAATACGAATCTGATATGATGCTCATATTACTAAAACAGAGAACATTTAATTGGTCACCTAATGTTCCTATATTTGTTTCAAAAAGCATGTGCGCCACCCACTAGTCCAGCTAGTTCCACTTTCCTTATTTTACTCTTGATGCTTAGGGTTTTCCCCTTTTATCTACTCTACTATGATCTGCGTAGGTGCTTTCTGTCATACTAGCATTACTCCACCCTTCAAGCTAAACAACACAACACTCAAAATTCCAAAGCTTAGTTGTTAAAATATGATTGTGATATGATACTGATATTAGTTAACAGACACATTCAATTGGTTAGCTAAAGGTCCCACTTGACTTTCCAAATGCATGTCGCGACATATAAAGAGACAGCAGAATTGCATTTCTTTGTCACTTGTTGACTGTACTTTCTTGTTCATACCAAATCTTAGTTGTTATTTCAAAGCAAATATCGGTTGCTAACTACCATTTGCGCGGTTTGCAGCTTCAGATCTGCCATCCCACTGCCACGGTCAACACTATACTCATCATGCTTACGGTTTCCCCATTTTATGATGACCACAATCAGCCTACGTGGTTCGTGTCGTAATAGCACTGCTCCACCCATTGAGCTAAACAAGCTTAGTTGTACAAATTCAAATTTGATATTATGCTGATATTAGTAAAGCTGAGAGATGTTTAATTGGTCAGCTAAATGTTCCTACTTTAGCTTCGAAATGCATGTGAGCCACATATGGAGAGACCGGAAGGAATAGTATTTCTCTGTGCGCTCTGGTTCATCATCGGTGGCCAATCAACATTGTATAGAAAGACTTGTAATATCTTAAATCTGCTTGCTCTTCTGCTCTTCTTTAAGATGATCCTCTTCTCTTGCGCTCGACTGGTCAGGTCAAGTTATTATCCCTTAGTATATTTTGAATCTGTCAGGTCAGGTCAACTTGTTCTTCTTTACTATATGTTGAAGCTGTCATCTGCGAAGTATCATCACTTCTGGAGCTCTCATATTTTGAGTAGTAGGCCACATTATATTAATGCACACACCAAATTACAGCATGCATGGCACCTCTTAGAAGAATTGCAGAGATAGCACAAAGGGGTTTACAGGGAGGAAGTATTGGATTAGAATCACTTCTGCATTACAAAGATAATCTCACTTGTTTTTATGTTTTCATGCATGTCAGGTATTGAACATTATCAAAATGAATATGAGAATGGGCGCACGAGAGGAATATTGCGGAATGATCCACTGGCTAACAAACTTGGCATGGTGGAGGATGGCCTATCTTATTCACCCATCAAGGTGCATGCTCTAATTTGGCAAGGTTGTATTGGTCGCACATATTTTGCATCTGACCTCTTGCATTACTTCTACTTTGTTACACCATCTGCTTAGTTTAAGCATCATATATGAGTATATGCCATACCTATC
Organism: Triticum urartu; assembly: GCF_003073215.2. NCBI lineage: Eukaryota > Viridiplantae > Streptophyta > Magnoliopsida > Poales > Poaceae > Triticum > Triticum urartu. Next base: position 476,503,896 of record NC_053028.1, read on the forward strand.
CATTTTCTGTACTTATTCCATGTGTTGTCATACTATGTTTTTCCAGTCAAATGTTGTTCTTTCGTAATAGATGTCCAAAAGGAAAAGGGTGATTACAGATCCTCAAGGAGTACAAACTAGGTATTTGGAAAAGGTAGTGATACCTATTAAATCAGATAGATCAGCAGCCATAGGAAACACAGGCCCAACTGTAACAGACTTTACCCCTACTCTAGTGGCCAAACCCCTATTAGAACTGCTGACAGCCTAGCGTCAGGTACTGTCTATGATATTAATTCAAAATTTGAACTCCTAAATTTCTGCATGTGCCTTACCTTCTCTCTTGTATGAAAACTAATTTCAGATGAATCTCCTTGCTCAAAGGATCATAGGATCTCACGACAATACTGGGCTCTGCATTGCTCTTGTCAGTACCTCTTGCCCTTTGTCAGCATACTTACACTCATTGTTGTTTGATTATGTAGCATCACTGTAAATGTTCGCTTCTTTATCCTCCCTTTGCTTGAAATTATAAGATCTATATTTACTCTTAGATAAATGTAGAATTAACACAATGGTTATGAAGTTTTGGATTGCTCATGTAAGTACCTGTTGTCATGTACTCCCTCTGTATCGTATTAATTAATCAATTGGATGTATTTAGAACTTAATAGTGCTAGATACATCCATTTGAGTGACGGTGGTGGTATTACTGTACATGCATCGCGAGATAGTTGATTGTCTAGCATTACTCTGCATCTTATCTGCCCTGCCCTCCACTTTCTCCAAATTATCATATCTACATTTACTCTTACCAAAATGTTGAATAAAACCAATGCCACTGCACACGTTGATGTCTGCATTCCTCTTGTTAGTACCTTTTGCCTTGTAACGCTGTACTTAATTAATTGCTATTTGATTATGTATCGTCAGTCTGCACCTGAGCTTCATTATCCTCTGTTTCTTCCAATATTATTTGATCTATATTTACTCTTTGCAAAATGTAGAATAATGACAATGCTTATAAAGAATTTTCTTTGGGGAATTTATTGTATTATCTTTCCATCAACATGGAGAAGGGCTTTGTCCAGCCCGTGTTAACATGTAATGTAAGTTCATCCTTCTCAAGCCTTCAAACTTTGTTCTAGTATAGATTTGGATAGGCATCATTTCCTCCACTTCTGTTTACATCTGATTGGATGTTTGCAACAACTACCAGTTTTAAATTATAGTTGTAAAAACATGTTCCTTATGCAGAATAGATCCATTTATTTGCTTATATAATTGTGAAACCTGTTACGTGTTTCCTTGTTTCTCTTTCAGAGTCGTATCTCTTATGCCAGGCAGAACTTTAGGAAAGATAGTGAGCCAAACCATCTTGAGGACAGCGAGATGACCCCAAGGTCCTGTCTTGATGAAGACAGTGAGTTGAAACTACTCACCAGCAGGTGTGATACAACCTCTGTGCAGTCGCTGCCTCAATCAGTTCGACTTCTTCAGTCTCAACTTAAAGCGGAAAGGCTTGCTTCATCTCAGCTCCGACTTGAAGTCAAAGATGTAATGAAGATGTCAGGGGACTGCCTTGCGCACTATGGTGCCATACAGCTAGAGATGAAGCATATATCGTTGACACAACTGAGGTCTCATCAGCTTGTTCGGCTGCTTGCGGGGCCCAAGCTTGCCAGGTCTATTGCCTTCTGAAGTGCTCTCAGTTTTGTATATTCTTTTGTCGGCGCGTTTATATGCACTGGTGGAGACCTTTGATGCCCAGTGTATGTAATCCGCAGTCATGTTGCGCTTTATTATCACCGGGTAGCGAACTTTGATTCCTAATATGCCGTAATTTCTTTGTTGTATAGTCTAGGTTTATTCTTTGGTCGGTATGCTGTAATTTAGGCCGGAAGGTTCAGTGGATCTCAGTGTTGTCGGTCTTCAGGCCGGCTCGTTACTCATATGGGCCAAAACATGGGCCTATAATCATCTTGGGCCATTAGTAGGTCTAAACCTATAGTAGTTTCCCGCCTTTAATAGGCCACGGGCTACATATTTACTGTAGTGACACTAGGCTTCCTATGGGCCGTAGAAACAATGGGCCTTCTACGGGCCATAGAATCAATGGGCCTTCTACGGGCCGTATCATCAATGGGCCTTAGACGGGCCGTATGATCGATTGGCCAAACATGGGCCAAAAACAGACCGCATTATGGCCGTAAACGGGCTAGAGTTGGAGTCATCCGTTCATGGGCCAACCATAATGGGCCGTCGTTAATAGGCCGTATTTGATGACGCTATGAAAACAGCCCAACGTATTAACGGGCCACAAACGGGCCGACTGTAACCACAGGCTGAATTTGGCCCACCAGTAGAAAATGGCAGTAACGGGTCGTAAATAACCGAATGCTGGAAATGAGCCCAAGAATAAATGGGCCCTGAGAAGGCCGAAAGATAACATGGGCTGCAAACAGCCCAATGGATTAATGGGCCGTTAATGGGTATAAAGTGATACACTGTTCATTCCGGGCCAGTTTCACCACGGGCCGTTAATGGGCCAAGAGTTACAAAGGGCCTCATCTGGGCCGAAATACGTCATGGGCCATACATGGGCCGGAACTTAAAATGGGCTAGAATCATATTGGACGGCCCAGATGACGCTACTGGGCCTAATTCGGATAGGTCGTAACGGGCTGTAAATGGGCTATATGCGAACAAGCCGTTAACAGGCTTTCCGTGGGCCGGCCCGCCACCTTTTGACCAAGTCAAATGGGCCGGCCTTTTCACAGGAATGGGCCTCTGTTGGGTCGTGCCACGTGTCGACGTATCATAGGCGCCTTCTGTCCAATGAGTGGATGACATCTGTCCCAACGGTGAGCCGACACGTGTTTCCTCCAGCCAATGATGATTTTACACATGGAATCCACATTGGTCGGGACTGTTAGCGGGTTATCGGATCCAAAACCGGACCCGATAGCTTAACGGCGTTCCGTTACGGTGGATGCCACGTGTCAGTCACCCTTGACGAAAGCACTTCTGTGACGCGCAATTTATCGTCATGGAAGTGGACACTTCCGTGTTGATAATTTTGGTAATGTCATGAAACACTTCTACGACAGCACAAGTATGACTATCTTGATTCTGTCATAAAATTGTCATGGATGTATATGCATGACAAAAAATGCGAACTACTGTGACAAACACACATCATCACGGAAGTGTATTTTTTTGTAGTGGTTGGTGATGACGAAGATCGAAGATCCCCCTCTCCGGAGCCCCAAACGGACTCCAGATCTGCCCTCCCGAGGAAGAACAGGCCTTGGCGGCGGCTCCATCTAGTGGATCGCGATAATTCTTTCTTCTTGATTTTTTTTCTGAAATAATGTGAATTTATAGTATCAGGGGGTCATCAGCGGGGCCATCAGGTGGGTACAAACCACCTGGGCGCGCCAGGAGAGGGGGCCGCGCTCTGGTGGGTTGTGCCCACCCAGGGGCCCCTCTCCGGTGGGTCTTGCCTCCAGAAATTCTTATTTTTGATATAAAAAATCTTCAAAAAGTTTCGTTCCATTCCAACTTTTATTTCTGTATAAAAACAACACCATGGTAGTTCTGCTAAAAACAGCGTCAGTCCGGGGTTAGTTTCATTCAAATCATGCAAATTAGGGTCCAAAACAAGAGGAAAAGCGTGAGAAAAAGTAGATACGTTGGAGATGTATCAGTGCGCATGTGAACCCCTCTTCCCCAAGCTTCCTGGCGAGTGCAAGTTATTGATGTTGAACCACGCCAGGTGCGCACGTGCACCCCATCTCCTTCCGAGCTTCCTAGCGAGTTTAAGTCAGTAATGATGAACCAAGTCAGGTGAGCACGTGCACCCCCGTCCTCCTCAAGCTTCCTGGCTAATGCATGTAATTAATGTTGAACCACGTCAGGTGCACACATTCACCCCCATCTTCCCCAAGCTTCCTAGCGAGTTTAGGTAATTAATGATGAACCAGGCCATAAGCGTATGTGCACCCCATCTTCCTCAAGGTGAGTGCATGTAATTATTGTTGCCCTTTTCTCCTCTATCAATATCTTCTTTGTGTTTCCTTCATCTATGATGTGTAGCCACACCGGGCAAGTAAGCCTATCTGCCATACATGACCACCTATTGGATTACCCCGATTGATTTCTTATTCATCGTCTTCTCTTGGTTAGGAACCCTAAACCATAATAAATACTCCCAACCCCAATAAAAACCTAATAGAAATATTAGCAGACATTGTTTATTGTTTGCTACTTGGCTTGCTACATTGTCACTCCTATTCTTCATCCATGCTTTGATTCAGTTAGACTCTTCTTTTGTGTAGTATAAGATTTATCCCAGACAGTGAAATATGATCGTCTAGATTAGACGCTATTGACCTGAGATGAGATGGCATGTGTGGTGAGGTGGAGTGTGTACATGATGAGATAAAAGTAGTGTGAATCAAATATTGAAGTATCGTATTTGATTATTATATAGTTGTAAAATATTTGTACAATATAAATAGTATTTCTCAGCTCATCCATACCAAGTGAAATACAAGTAGTGTGTTCATCACAAAAATGAATAATAAAAGTAGTGTGTTGATGAAGTGCAATGTGTACATGTAGAAAGAACCCATGCATATTGCAAAGAAATATAATTAAGGGGGTTGATGGTGTTGCATATGTGGTGAGGTGAAATGCGTGCATGTTGAGATAAATGGAAATAGTGGGGATCAACCGGCCAACAAATTTCCGGCAGATTGAGATGGAAGCACTGGTCGATGGTAATCAATTCAAACTTTTAAGATTACGGTAAAAGTGTGGCCAAAGTGTTAATGAACTGTATCCACCTTCCTGACTATCCCCTAAAACACATTCAAGACATCATCGTAGTAAACAATATCACCGCATTGTACAAGCTGTGGATGGTAAATGAAGCAGCCAAAGTTCCAGTCCGGCAATAAGCTAACCCTGTGATGCATCCGACGACAAACAACTGAAAGAAATTTCCCCCCGAGAGGTGTGCTACACTGAACATAACTGAACTTACGACGACAGCGTTCCTCCATTTCATCGAGGAAGATAGGGCTGTTAGAAGAAACCCGCGGTAAATGATTTCTTCTGACAATGGAGCAATCACACAGTACAGAAACCAACAGACTAGCCTAGAGGTTCCACCATCGGAGAGGATTTCCTTTAATATAGGATCGTATGCATCCTGCGATATTTCAGATTGAATGAACACAGAATTAGGTACTTCCAACAGATTATAAAGCTTCAGTCAGGAAGACTAATGCAATGAATAACACAACAGGAGATGTGTGCAATAGTCGAAAAACTGCAATTTAAGTGGTTGGACCATACTGACCTCGGGACCTATCAGTCTGTCAGCTATCAGAGATGTGAGAAAAACAATAGACATCAGAAGTCCCAACCATAATACAGTTTCTTTTACCCAGCTGGGCCTGGACGAGAACTTCCCAGCAAAGAAGGTACCAACTTGACGGCCAGGCTTTGCAGTGTACTGCAACAGTGCTAAACCCAGAGTGAGCTCTCCTAGTTGAAGCATGGCTGTGGAAACGACCTGCATTGACAGGGTAAAATTTTGCAGGTCAACAATGCACGCAACGGATGAACAAACCATTTACTAGATGAGTGCCGGCGAATAATAGATGAATGAGAAGTTAGCACTCACTGTTGTCAGTGGGTCTAGTGAGGAAGAATGTAGCACTTTGGCTACCACACCGAGTCCTCCAAAGCTCAAGGGAATGTGCAAGACAAGGAGGTATGCTGCAAATGTCCTCCATACATCCTCGGGCTCCCATGGAGTATCTGAAGAAAGAAATGGGTATTCCTGCGATCTCATCACAGAAAGACCATATTACAAGGAATGTGTTTATGACGAAGCATATGTCAGTTCCATTTAAGTACAGATAAGTACCTATTATGTTATGGAGCATTTTAATAGTACAAAATAACTGGTTTGCTCGTCGAATAAAAATAACCCTATTTTCAAAGACAATAAACAGGCAGAAACTAATATTTGTGCAGCATGTTGAGGAAGGGAGGCCCCCCACCCAATCAGCCAAAGAAGCAAAGCAGATTTCAAGAGCGAATTCTATCAGAGGCACAAAGAGCCATTTTCCATGAGGTTATGAGCAGGAAGAGAGTGGTGAGCTGCAGAGGCATTACATCGAACAGCTCGCGGTCGCAGTCCTTGTCGCCAGGAGTAGGAGGAGGTGCAGAAGAGCAAGGGCAGATGAAAGCAGAGGAGGACGAGCGCCGCAGCAGGGGCGCGGCGAGAGCTCTGAATTTCGCGGCGCCAGCACGACGGGGTGGAGCTCCAGCTCCGCCTCCGCCGTTGGTTCTACTTCTCACGGGGTGGAGACGAGGAGGCGACGAGCAACAAGCCGCTGTTACTGTCAGCAGCATATCCGAACGCGCGCGCGAGAGAGACCGCTGGTGCGTGCGAGGCTGTCGCTGAGCCTTCCCAGTTATTCGTTTTTCCGTGCGACCGCGGACGCCCGAGATTGACAGACACAGGAGCCTAAAAAACACACCAGATAACACCACCAAATAAGCGGCCAATGATGCCAAATGATTATTAACAGCATACATATATGGTTTGTTTGTTTCATACAACAGGCCTTATTGTTCTGTTCACAGGTCTTATTATCACGTCAACCTTTCTATTTTTCGCAACAACAGTAGATGGTGATTCTAGACATCCCTCCCTCTACACCGGGTGCCGGTGATCTCTCAACTGTCAGTCACTACGGAGGCAGGATGACTTTCCGGCACAGGATGAGATCCGACAGAGTCTTGCCGTGCCGGTCCACCCTTCTGGAGCAGTTCACGCCGCCGTCGAGGATATTCCTCACCACGATGTTCAATGAGCTGATGCCCAGGACATCGTAAATCTCAACTGCGACGCGCTCAAGCAGATTGTTTCGATGCTCGATCGCTCGGTCATCTGAAAATGACGAATGATCAAGCAGGGGCGAAAGAGAGCCCTTCACCCACTCAGGAGTGATCACTGTCCTGAGCCGACCAATGTCATCTGGGAAATGAGGGATGATGGACAGATTCAGATCGTTCCCCTTGTCGCCGGCTCTGCTGTGGGCCACACGGTACAGGGCGATCTCCGACCCGGATGGAGCTGGAGCAGATACAGGAGGTGCTGGTTCGTCCAGCTTTGTATTCAAGCGTTGTTGAATGCCCGCCGCAAAACTTCCCGTGTACCTATTCTTCTTCTTGCCATTTGTAGACAGTGAACCAGGAATGGCTGAGTTCTTCGCATTGGCTTGCCAGAAGATGTTTTCCCTATCAATCTGTACAAATAGAAAAGAAATTAATGCTATATCAAAAAGTATAACATGTGTTTTAACAATCCTCTAAAGGAATCCTCATCAAGTTAAGAGTGGTCATCCGTACCAGCAACTTCTGCAGAGTTAATTCGTTCTTTCGTCCAGTGCTGCCAAATGGAATTGGAAACAAACTTGTCAAATTGTTTTAGCGACTCCATGAACAAGGAGAGAAGAAAAATGCTGACATCTTCTCCATGAATATGGTAATATTAAATTTCGTTTTCAGAATTAATTTCCATGGTTGATCCCCGCGACATAGGTTAGCCATCTATGTACGTCAGTGCATACATAACTATGTTAAGATCAGCCACAATGAGACAGCACCTACAGTAATAGCTCTGCAAACACAGGACTGAGCGAGTCCTGGATTAGGGGGTGTTCGGGTAGCCGGACTATACCTTCAGCCGGACTCCAGGACTATGAAGATACAAGATTGAAGACTTCGTCCCGTGTCCGGATGGGACTTTCCTTGACGTGGAAGGCAAGTTTGGCGATGCGGATATTCAAGATCTCCTACCATTGTAACCGACTCTATGTAACCCTAACCCTATCCGGTGTCTATATAAACCGGAGGGTTGTAGTCCGTAGGCAATCAACTCCATATACAACAATCATACCATAGGCTAGCTTCTAGGGTTTAGCCTCCTTGATCTCGTGGTAGATCTACTCTTGTACTACCCATATCATCAATATTAATCAAGCAGGACGTAGGGTATTACCTCCATCAAGAGGGCCCGAACCTGGGTAAAACATCGTGTTCCCTGCCTCCTGTTACCATCCGGCCTAGACGCACAGTTCAGGACCCACTACCCGAGATCCGCCGGTTTTGACACCGACATTGGTGCTTTCATTGAGAGTTCCTCTGTGCCGTCACAATCAGGAAGGATGCCTCCTCCCGTCTTTAAAGACGGCGCCGTTGCTAAGGGAGCCTTGGCTGTCGGCCAAACCCTCCGGCTAGGTGGTTTCCTCATGACCGCCTGTTCGGCTGTTGCGCCGACGGTGACCTCTCGGGTCATCAAAAGCAACCTACACGTCGGCTCGGAGCTCGTCGAGCAGATAGATCCAATGAAGCTCTCTTCCGTAAACGAGCTCTTAGATCGCATCGCCGCCCTGGGGTCGCTACGGATTATGACCAGGTTGGGCTTAAACCCGATTTAAGAGAAATTAACTCTCCCCAAGTCACCCACCACGTTGCCGTGGTAGAGACGCTGTGCGGCGATCCTTCATCTATTTTAAGGACTAGCGACGTCCGAATTCCCGACCCCTCCAAGCCGGATACCCGCGGAGGGGGAGATATAACTCAAGACCTGAGCTTAGGATCAGGCAACGGGCCAGATTCACTGGACTACATCCAAGAATCCGAACTTCAGAGTTCGGAAACTCTTCGGCCTCCGAATCTTGGATTGGGTGAGGTTTCAGATTCAACGACACCCGCCCACCCAATCATAAGCGATCCCTCCCAAATCAGGCAGAGGCCCGAGGAAACAGTACATCATTACTGGGCCAGATTCCTCCTTATTATGAACAGGATAAAGGATTGCCGCGAGGAAGACGCAATCTCAATTTTTTGCGGTAATTGCACGGACAAGGGAATCCTTAACGCCGTAAGTCGTCGTGATATCACACGCTTCGCTGACTTGGCGTCCATAATACAAAAATACTATACGATGGAAAGCGCCTGGAAAACCGAAATAAATTTTTGGGATAATCCGGCCTTGAATAGTAATCCCCTCCGAACTAAAAGGGTGCATCATCACAGGACACCCGGGATAAACACCAAAAAGCCAAAACCCTCTATAGGGCATGGAACCGTACTGGAAAGATGGCTTGATGGACCCTGTAGAATTCACAGTACAGAGGACGTCACACCAACTCACAGCCTTAGAGCATGTTAGATACTCTGGCAGGTGGCCAAAATCGGCGAGGACCTCTTAATTCCGGAGGCCGCAGAAAGCCAGCCCAAGGACACCAGTACCGTTCTCACAGTCTTCGAGACTTTCGCATCAAACAATGTGCGAAAAAGAACACTCCGCAGCCTCGCCGAAGTCTATCAAGTTGCAACAATAAATCCATGGAGCGACACTGCCATTACCTTCAACGCAAGTGATGAACCTAGATTCCGAACAGCCCGAGCACCAGCCGCATTGGTCCTCAGTCCCATAGTGGACGGCTTTCGCCTCACCAAGGTGCTCATGGATGGAGGCAGCGGACTGAACCTCATTTATGAGGAAACCCTTCAAAAAATGGAAATAGACTGGAACCGCGTCGAGCGAAGCAGCACAACCTTTAGAGGAATAATCCCCAGTCGGGAAGCGCGCTGCACAGGAAAAATCACACTAGATTGGTGTTCGGCACGCCGGATAATTACAGGTCCGAAGAAGTCACGTTTCAGGTGGCCCCGTTTAAGAGCGGATATCACGCTTTACTAGGGCGGGAAGCATTCACAATCTTCCAAGCAATACCCCATTACGGGTACATGAAGCTTAAGATGCCCGGGCCGAATGGAATTATCACTCTAGCTAGTGATCCGGGCATAGCACTCCGCGCCGAAAACAAGTCGACCGCATTAGCCCTTGAGGCGCTATCCGAAGCCTTAGCGGCCGAGGAACTGACTGCGCTGCGCTCCACGGTTAACAGGGATGATGTGATACTCGACAAGAGATCCAAATCCACATCCTTCAAGCCAGCCGACGAAATAGTCAAATTCCAGGTCCATCCAACGAACTCCAATAAAACAGCTTCAATCGGGGCACGACTGAACCCTGATGCAGACGCCGCACTGCGAGAGTTCCTACGAGAGAACTGGGACATCTTCGCCTGGCACCCTTCAGACATGCCAGGGATCCCACGCAGGCTGGCCGAACACAGCTTAAATATCCTAAAAGGATTTAAACCTGTCAAACAAGCCCTTCGGCGTTTTTCCGAACCCAAGAGACAGGCTATGGAAGAGGAGCTAGCCAAGCTATTGGAGGCCGGATTCATCAGAGACATAAAACATCTGGACTGGCTAGCAAACCTGGTGATGGTACCAAAGAAGGACAAATCCTGGCGCCTGTGTGTCGACTTTAAAGACCTTAACAAGGCTTGCCCAAAGGATCCCTTCCCCCTCCCCCACATCGATCAAATTATCGATGCCACCGCAGGACACGGTTTGTTGTGTTTCCTCGATGCATACTCCGGTTACCATCAAATCAAGATGGCAGAATCAGACCAAGCTGCAACAGCATTCATCACACCATACGGCCCATTCTGCTTTAACACAATGCCCTTCGGGCTAAAAAACGCCGGCGCAACATATCAGCGCATGATCCAGACATGTCTGGTAAACCAGATCGGCAAAACAGTGGAAGCGTATGTGGATGATGTGATCGTCAAATCAAGACATGTCGAATCCCTAGTAAACGACTTGAGGCTTACATTCGCTAACCTCCGACAATATGACATCAAGTTCAACACAGAAAAATGCGTCTTCGGCGTTCCAGCCGGAAAGCTCTGGGCTTCATTGTATCCGGTAGAGGAATTGAAGCAAACTCAGCCAAGATCCGAGCTTTGTCACAATTGGATGTCCCAAAGGACCTTAAACAAATACAAAAATTAACCGGGTGCGTGGCGGCTTTAAGCCGCTTCATCTCCCGCTTGGGAGAAAAGACACTACCCCTTTATCGCCTCCTTCGGCGTACCGAACACTTCGAGTGGACGGATGCCGCCACGGCCGAACTTGATGAAATAAAAGCCATATTAGCAACAAACCCAGTCCTGGCCGCGCCAATCACCGGCGAACCAATATTATTGTACATTGCAGCAACACACCAAGTTGTCAGCGCAGTGCTCGTTGTAGAGCGGGAAACGGACGGACACAAATTCCCCCTTCAAAGGCCGGTCTACTACGTGTCCACTGTCCTCACTCCATGCAAATCACGGTACCCGCATTATCAAAAGATTGCATACGCGGTATTCATGGCATCTCGGAAGCTACGACACTACTTTCAAGAGTGTTCCATAACAGTAGCCTCGGAAGTGCCGCTAAACGATATTATCAATAACCGCGATGCAACGGGCCGGATTGCAAAATGGGCCATCAAGCTTCTCCAGTTCGATATAACCTATAAGCCACGGCGAGCTATTAAATCGCAAGTTTTGGCCGACTTCGTCGCAGAATGGACGAAGGCCGAGCCCCCTAAAGAGTACGGCACATATTCAAATTGGATTATGCATTTCGACGGCTCCAAAATGTTGGCCGGACTGGGGGTCGGCGTCGTCCTGACGTCCCCCACAGGAGACACAATCCAATATGTGCTCCAAATCATGTACATGGATTCCAACAATGCAGCCGAATATGAGGCCCTCCTATATGGCCTCCAGTAGCGGGACGTCATCTATATAAAACCATTCCGAAGGCCAGTCCTCGGACGCCTTCTTTGGAGTTCCGGATAGGTATCCGGTCCCGGCGATGCGCCATACTTCGGCTCCGCCCACTTGGTATATAGACCCCTCTTGAGAACGGGGCACCAGGCAGAATAACCTCTTCCACAGCGCGAAATGAGCCTCAACGCCTAAAAATAGCTCGCAAAGGGCGACGAAACCCGCAATATGCAATACGGAGGCGGGCGTGAGATTGTGCAGCTGGAGGCCGTAGAACTCCAGAAGCCCGCGGAGAAATGGATAAATTAGAAATCCCAGTCCCCTTATTAGATAGGGCACGAGGCACACCCGCTCTCCTTTAGAAGGATTGGGGGTGCTCTCCGCTTGTTTTCCGCCATTGTAGATGGCAAGACCGGCTCGGACCGGGACCATGTATGCCTGAGGGAGAAATCCCTTGGCCTGAAGCAACACTAACTCACTATGCGGGATGGTGCAACTCTCCCAGTCCCCGGGTTTGGGACCGGAGGGGCGAGGGGAGGAGCTGCGACGGCTGGTCATGTTGAAATGGACCTTTGCTAGAAGCGCTCTGATGATAACTCGCGGAAAGGAGAAGATGTGGTTTGGACCTAAATCCCCATCCTGTTAAATAGGCAGCTCGTTTATACGGCTAGGGGTGTGGATGTAAAAACGCCCCGGCTTTTCGCATTCGTTTGACACGTGGAAGACGGCCATTATTGGGCGTGGAAGCCGAGGAGCACTACATTACAAAAATCAGACATTATTCCTACAGGTACACGAGATTTGGAGAAGAACCCGCCTTGCAATGCCGAACAATCTGCGCGCCGGACTCGTCGTCATTGAAGCCTGGTTCGGCGGCTACTGAGGGAATCCTGGATTAGGGGGTGTTCGGGTAGCCGGACTATACCTTCAGCCGGACTCCAGGACTATGAAGATACAAGATTGAAGACTTCGTCCCGTGTCCGGATGGGACTTTCCTTGACGTGGAAGGCAAGTTTGGCGATGCGGATATTCAAGATCTCCTACCATTGTAACCGACTCTATGTAACCCTAACCCTATCCGGTGTCTATATAAACCGGAGGGTTGTAGTCCGTAGGCAATCAACTCCATATACAACAATCATACCATAGGCTAGCTTCTAGGGTTTAGCCTCCTTGATCTCGTGGTAGATCTACTCTTGTACTACCCATATCATCAATATTAATCAAGCAGGACGTAGGGTTTTACCTCCATCAAGAGGGCCCGAACCTGGGTAAAACATCGTGTTCCCTACCTCCTGTTACCATCCGGCCTAGACGCACAGTTCGGGACCCACTACCCGAGATCCGCCGGTTTTGACACCGACAAAGACCAACATGATTATAATTATAAGTACCTGATGCCACCACCTCCGGCTGGACCATTTGTATAAAGTGCAATGAACTCCTCAACGAATCCATCAGCATGCTCCTCCTGCTCAAATAGCCCATCCATCCGAAGTCTAACATCTATCACTTCCTTGGAAGAGTGACGACTGTCATTGTCACCTCCATTAGCTTTCACGCTATCATATCCCATAACATATGCGATAATTTTCTCTTCGATGCCGGGATATCTTTCGTTCATCCATGACCTAACCTAATGCCAGCAGAAAAGGTTTAAATGCAGGAACTGCCTTTATGTTGTCACGTGTAAATAGGTACATTCAATTGTTAACACACCGGAAATCTGAAACAAATATTGCATGCAAATACTTTCATGAACTTACTAGGTATTCTGCTGCCTGAGCGCGCCTTAAACACTCTTGTCCCCCGTATGATATCTCTCCCCAGCCTTTCCATCCATTTGGCTAAAGAAAAAAATGTGAACGACTACAGTGAGAAAGCTAACTATGAGCCTCTTGATAAACTATCTACATAATCAAAGGACCTTCCTTCAGTTCATGAACACTACTGTCTGATTCTATCTGAGAAACTTTAAAATAGTGCGCTTAATTTTAAACAATAAAGCTATCAGACACAAATTTTCAGCAATACAACACATAAAATATTTCACTTTTATTGGTGATTTTTGCGGTTCCAGTAACATAGCATGGAACAGAGTAATTACCCAACTGCGCAACATGTCAATACTAGGCACAGGATGCTTTTAGCTGGAAGAAGACTAAAGACAAACTTTAAATTAGTATAATTTATATTCTTACTAGGAAAACATACAGTAGGAAACAATTGGAGGAGTTTCTCGGGCCGACGAAGATCAGATGGTTTTGCTCCTTTACAGTGAACCTTGTCTTGTGATATTTGATGGAACTGCACGTCACTGAAATCTACAACCTGCTAACAAGTGTTCAGACAAGAAGCTTACATGGGACTGGAAATGTAAGATGACCTCACCAGATCAGGAGTGATGTAGTTTGCAGGGTCTCCAACTTCATACAGAAGCTGTTCTGCACAAGTGCTATAGCTCAGAAGACCTCCGCTACCCTTTGCCTTGCCAACACAAACTTCTCCTTTGTAACTCACTTCAGCATATGGAAGAGACAAATCCCGAAGCTGCTCAAAAGAAAAATCTCGATATGCATCTCCTGCTCTTTACAATACCAGATGTAGAACATAAAAAACATGAATCAAGAATGAAGTGAAAATTCCCACCTAATGATTTTTAAAGGATAAGAGATGTACCAGGATGCATGAAATATCCTCCAGTGAGTTGACAACCACATTCCAGAAGATGGCTAGCCAATGTCCCTTGTGCCAACTTATCAAAGTCATTCCAATTCCAACCCAATTCGTAGACCTTATATTGGAAAGGCAGTGGGAAAAGGATGGACCATTAAGTAAATAACCATGATAGGAAAAATACATATTCAGATTTACATATTTTGAGCAACTTGGAGAGAAGAAAAACATAACTAAGCCCTAACGAAATAAAGGGTTCTCTGAAACAACACCCGAAAATCACTGGAGCTATTATAAGCCCTGCTATTTCAAGAAAATAAGAATCTTTTGTGGCCACAAACTCTACAATCTCCCTTCTACAATAAAAAAATGTTATCCTTTTTGGTAGCTTAGAAGATTCTTTAAAAATTGGAAAATGTAAAAACATTCCCAAGAATCAGAATATAACATGAATTTCTTTTGAATCAACATTATAAAGTGGCATAGATTTTTCATAAGCTGAAGTTCTTTAGGAAGTTCTGTAAAGCTTAGAAATACTGGAACGCTTCTTGTAATGTAGGTTTCTTGACAAATTCTCCTGGTGTAATATATTCGCAAAACATTAACACTTCGTTCAGAAGTAATCAATGATACCAGAACTCTGAATTTTATATGATTTTGTAAACATCTATTGTTGAGAAGTTACACCTCAATTTAAAGATACGAGAAATACGGAAACTCTTCGCAGTAAAAAACAGTAAACCATAAAATTCAAAATAGTTTTGGGAAATGTTTTTACAAGGCATTTTTAGTTTTCTCCAGAAAATTCACATAAAATTACACTAGGAAAGCATGTCAACATCCTTACTGTTTTTATGGTACATCCTCAAATAATTCTTGGTACAGAACATTTATAAGAATTCATAACTTCACTTCCAAACTGATCTGTGAATTGGTCTGGATTTTCAGCCAATTTCTCTATTTTTATGATTGCTCTTAGGAATCAAACTCCTTTGCCAACTTAGTAGTGGGGGAAACAAAATAAGTATGACATGTAGCAATTTTCTGGCAGAATGGAGATTGACGGTGACAAAAATATAAAAAAAGATGGGCTGAAGTAAACTTCTGAAAACATGTAACTTACGCCATCTATGCTGAACTATCCAGTCAAGTTTTGTGCATGAATCAGCAAGAAAGAGAGAGCATTACTGAGCATTGAAGGTTGCCTACTAACAGATTTATATGTTTTAATGTTACATCATCTTGCAGAAGCCAACAGAACCACACAAATTAAAACTCAAATACAAAGATTGCTTCATATTCTTCCTGTTAAAAATGCAGGAAGATGGCCGGGCGCCGGGCACTATCAGCTTGGCTGGGGATGGGTTTATAGATCATAGGTGAGAGATAAACATTGGGGATCCCTTTAATAGAGATGATCAACTGAACACTCAAGCAAGCAATCCCCAACTTAGGTAACAAACCTAATACAGTAGGGATCTAATCTTAACAAACCGTAAAGAGATAACTAATTGGTAGATATAGCTGTAACTTCCACACATGATGTTTTTTTTTTCTTCAGCATGTGTGCAGGCAGAGGCCATAGACCAAGGCCCACGTCCTCCTATGACTGATTTTTTCATATGGTACAATTATGTTGAAAAAAATGAAATTATGAATTATTAGCAAGCATAAAAATAGCCATCAAAGGCATACCATAGGTGCTAAGAATAGTGCAGCATCAGCAACCCGAGAAGTAATGATGACATGTGGTTTGTAAGTTTCCAGGCAATGTACAATGGGGGCTGCACCAAGATATGTGCTTCTTCCCTGCACGCACAAGAAAATACCATCAAATTGAAAACCAAGATAAAACAATATGCAAATTCTCAATGCCCACCACAGAGGAAATAAAAAAAAGGGCAGCCCGGTGCATGTAGCTCCCGCTTGCGCAGGGTCCGGGGAAGGGTCCGACCACTTTGGGTCTATAGTACGCAGCCTTTCCCTACATTTCTGTAGGAGGCTGTTTCCAGGACTTGAAAACGTGACCTCATGGTCACAAGGCAGCAGCTTTACCACTGCGCTCCCCTTCCCACCACAGAGGGAAATGGCCAGGAAAATATATATGTATCAAGGCAAAGCAGCAACAATATGTTAATCCTAAGTTCTATAGTGGGTACGCTATAGAATCTCCTGATCAAACAGTGTCTAAGTCCCTTCTCATTCATAGTATCCTCTCTGAAGATTTCTGTAGATCTTTCAGTAACAATCATTTGGCCACATATGTCAACCACAAAGCTCTTATATGCCACGGACCATATGGTACATAATTACATATATTAACAAACTAACTTCAGAAGATTGGATGCAAATTGCTGATCAGTTATGGTCAGTTACTTCCCCATAAGTTAATAAGACTGAGGCTAAGAAACCAGATATTGCTATTTTATTAAATCAGATGAAGAAAAAAAATAAAATGATGATGAAGAAGTTACCTCTGCCACTCCCATTGATTCATTCGATAATACTGAGTTTTCTGCAAAAAAGACCAAACCCAAAAACAGTTGTAAGCTTATTATCAGTTTTGACTCCACACACAAAGCTATGATGACCGACATTCCTTGATTTATACACAACCTTGGTAGCACCCAAAGTATCATACAATTGGTAGTATCAAACAGATCGAAATTACCTGGACCTGAAATCGATGATTCATAAGCTACAGCGACTGTTATCTCCAGTCCCAAACTAGAAGCAAGGTCCAGTATTTCTTTCTGTGCTCCAGGTGGATCGACTAATAAATGGGAAAGACACTTACAGTATCTAATTGAGAAAACAAACAAATGAGGTAAAGGAAAGCCACAGTCAGCATTGTCTTACTTGCGCCCATGTTAGTAATTATGCAAACTTCTCTATCCAAAGCCAAGGGTAGAAGCACGGACAGCCACTCCTTAACTGCATATTGATACCCCGAAAGGTGCATTGAAATTCTTATTGAAAGTAACATAAGCAATGAGTAAAGTAAAATAAAGTAAATAATATATCCCTACTGAGAAGGACCAAAATATGTTATACATGATAAAAATCAGAGAAGTTTATCCTTGATATGTACAAAGAAGATATACAATTAAATACATGCAATAAGTACTCCATAAACTCGCAACCACAGATGCAGTTCACAAGATAACAGGTATCACCTGCTTTGATTAGCAATACAACTAAATGCATAAGTATCAAATATTTGTCAACAACTATACCTCGGGGGTCAAATCCTTTCCCTCCTGACAGCATAACTTGGTAGCGGTCTGCAAGTGTTCGCTCCGCCAAACACTCAAGTACTATGTAGTTAAGTTCTTCGACTCTCTCCAATAACTTCAAAGCAGCCATCGGCCGGTCACCCCCAAATCCAGCCCCACAGCCAACATATACTTGATTCTTGCGCCGTTGAGGATTGCTCCTCTATGAAGCAACAGATATGTTAGAACAACTGGAGCATTCGTTTCATTAATTCATGATTCGCATGGAAAATTTCCAGTTCTGCAAACAACTAACCAGCTTCACCACACAGTTCTGAATTTCTTCCAGTGCTACTGCCTCCCTGAAATTATTTCGCTATCAGAATGAAGTACATACATGTGGAGCTGCAATTATTTTCCACAAGAGTTTCGGAAAGTGCGGGATTTTTTAACATTGGCAGTCAGATGTGTGATAAACACATTCACATGCACAGAAGCACTAATTTTGGAAACAGAAATACAGCAGCATCAGATAATTCATCTGCATGCACGACCTCAAGGTTCGAAGAAATCACTTTCATTCTAATTTATCAATGACAAACTAAAGAGCCAATCCAGATGGCAGACCCATTTGAGGGTCATGGAGGTTAAGTTGAACCCCCCAGCCCCAGAAGAGGATTTGGATCCGATTTGCTCACAGGAAAGGAATGACCAAACGAAAAACTCTTGGAAGAAAAACCAAAACAAGCTAGGGCTTCCTCGAAAACTGAACAGAAAACCTGAAATTCTAACCATATTTGCATAATCCATAATTGCATAAGAAACCTAATTTGCGATCCGACTGAAGCATAACTACAATTACAAGGAAAAAGCAATTCGCCATGTACCTATAGTAACACATGACAAAAAAAATCAAAGTAGATTCCAACATCGAATCGATAGAGCCACATTAACGAACAAGAAATAGAGTAAGATCCATGTTGTGAAACTCTAATAACCATGCGATTTATAACAATTATAAGCAAGTCACTGGGTCTGGGTGGTCATTACATCAAACAGGTCGCAGGCGCCGTCCTGAGCGGTGCGAGCTGAAAGCAGCTGAAGAAGGACAAGAGCAGAGCAGGAAGGGGAGGTCCGATTTGGACAGGCCGCGTGGATAGGACGAGGAGCCCCGCTTCCAGTTCTCTCGCGAGGAGAACAAGGGCCTCTTTTTTTGAGAGATTTGGGTATTTGGCACTCTGTTCGTGGGGATTTGCTAAATTGTCACTCTCAAGATTTTCTTTATCACTATCATATGTCTCTCAATATGCAAGCTAGCCACTTCATCATGACATGCATGAAAAAAAGACCCATGTCAACATACAAACATGAATTTTCATTCTATTATGCTATATATATTTAATAAACATTTTACAACTATATAGTAATCAAACATAATAAATTATATGTATTTTTAGTTTTAGCTTTTTATATTATTACTTCAAATATTCATGTTTCATATAACAGATCCCATTGAAATATGTTGCAAACTATTTCCGCAACAACATGCGGAGTATCATCTAGTTTTCTTTAAGCTAGAGGCAAAAACTTTGCCTTTTTAATTAAAAAATACACCAGTTAGTAAAGAGCGTCTCCAACAGCGACCCGCAAACTTTCTGCCGCATCCGTCCGCGGATAAGCAACCAGTCTACGGACACGGATGCGGGAGGCGGCCTTCCAACGCTGTCGGCATACATTTTAAGCCGGACTTCGACTTAGCGGACGAAATTCATGCAAACCGGCTGATATTCATCAAAGTTTGGAAAGAAGATATCACAAATCATTCATACATAACATGATAAGTCTAGTACATCAATACCTCAAATTCGATGACGAACAAGTTTTTTAACGGATCATATTGTCCCACACATATTGGCCCTTCAGTTTCATCCAACAGTGTATGTACGTAAATGACCGTCCCTATATCCTGTGATACATCACGACAACACGTACGGGCTACACAATGTGTAGAGTAACATTGAGTGAATGAATAATTCAATCAACAAGTTAAGTAAGAAGAAGCAAAGCTTATGATCTCCTCATCTACCACATGCAACGGCCATCTTGCCTTCAGTTGAGTAACTACTTGACAAAACTTAATGACGATGGTCTAAATGGTGTACCATCGATACGATAATGACCTCATATTTCGATCATGGATGATATGCATGTCATAGGGCGTGCTATTTGTGAGTTGCATTGGAATTTTCTCGAAAAGGAGAAGAAATGCGATATAGTAAAAATAAGTATTTCCTTCAGGTAAAAACCAAAGTTACCAATCCAATAGAAGAACCACACAGAACCTCGTAAACAACACCTGCACACACAAAAGTAAATATTTGCACCTAACACAAACAAGAGGGTTGTCAATCCCCTTGGCAGTTACTTGCATGGATTAAGTCTTGTAGTGGTAGATAATAAATTGCAAACAAGAGGAAAGAAATAAAATTGCAGCAAAGTGTTTTTGTGTTTTTATATATGATAATAGTAGACCCGAGTGCCATAGTTTTCACTAGAGACTTCTCTCTCGAACACATAGCATACGATGGGTAAACAATTACTGTTGGGAAATTGATAGAAAAGCGCATAGTTATGACGATATTTAAGGCAATGATCGTGTATATAGGCATCACGTCCGAGACAAGTACACCGACTCCGGCATGTATCTACTACTATTACTGCATCAATCGACCGCTATCCATCATGCATCTATGGTATTAAGTATAAAACAGAGTGAAGCCTTAAGCAAGATGACATAATGTCGACAAAGTAAACCCAATCAATATGAATAAACCCCGTCCTTTTATACTTAATGGCAACAATACAAATATGTGTTTTGTCCCTTTCCGTCACTCGGATATAGAGCACCGCAATATTGAACCTATTACAAAGCACCTCTCCCACTGAAGATAAATCAATCTAGTTGGACAAACCAAACGGATAGATCGAAGAAAAATACAAAGCTATAACAATCATGCATAATAAAGTTCAGAAAAGACTCCATTAATATTTAGATCATGAACTCACTTCATCGGATCCCAACAAACACACTGCAAAAGAAAATTACGTTTGATAGAACTCCAAGAAGATCGAGGAGAACATTGTATTGAAGATCAAGGAGAGAGAAGAAGCCATCTAGCTACTAGCTATGGCCCCGTAGGTCTGTGGTGAACTACTCACACATCATCGGAAGGGCAATAAAGATGATGTAGAAGCCTTCCGTGATCTATTCCCCCTCCGGCAGAGTATCGAAAAAGGCATACATATGGGATCGCAGAAGAACATAAACATGCGGCGGCAGAAAAAGTGTTTTGGGTGGCTCTATGTTGGTTTTCTGATGTTAGAGATTCTATAGAGGTGAAATTAGGTTAGACGGGGCCATGAGGGGCCCACAAGGCATTAGAACGTGCCCTGTTGCCTTATCGTCTCCTCGTTTGCCTTCTGGTCTCCCTCCGAAGCTTCTAGGGTCTCTCTTGTCCAGAAAAAATCATCAAAAAGTTTCATAGCGTTTGGACTTCGTTTGGTACTGATTTTCTGGAAGACCAAAAATAGGCAAAATACAGTAACTGGCACTAGGCACTGAGTTAATAAGTTAGTCCCAAAAAATGATATAAAATAACATATAATTGCATATAAAACATTCAAGATTGATACTATAATAGCATGGAACGATAAAAAATTATATATACGTTGGAGACGTATCAGGGCACAATGTGCTTTCGTGCATGAAACGATTCATGCACTTCCTGCCAGAAGGTTCCCCCTCTGCTCCTGCCTATGAAATCCACGGATACAGCTAACCACGCATCGCACAACAACTCATCCTCCATGGTCGAGTGCCCCTCCATCTGTCTTACTCTGAAAAAATGACGTGGTGTCTGAAAATAAGCTCAATGGCATTTGACCGAATACCTACTAAGCGTGGTGGCCGCCATGGAGGTCGTCGACAGGGTGGCGGAGTGTACCTGGGTGCAAATGGCTCCACGGTGGACATCGCCATCGTAAAAGGCGAGCTGACGAGTCGGTGCTGGTTGCAAACATCTGGCAATGCTTGTGCGGCGGTTGGAGAGGTACAACGGCGGCGGTGGAGGTTGCGGGTGCAAAGTAAGGGGGTTTAGTGGCGAAGTGGAAGAAAATGGGACCGAGAGGGCTGATTTAGTGGGCATGGGGTGCCGGAGTCCAACGTGGTTGTTGTCCGGACTCCCGCACCCCCACCTTGTCTCCACTTTGCCGGAGAAAGTGTGTCCGGGTCATCGAGTGGACCGATACATGCCCCGTTTGATGGCTTCCGCGATCCGGACGTATGCGGGCGATTTGAGGGTCGGCGTTGGAGATGCCCTAAGGTCATCTATTAATGTGACCTCAAATCGGACACTGCATCTGGCCACGAATCAGTGGGGACTAGTTCATGGACACTGATGCAGAAGCCGCCCATCCAACTATAACCGCAAATTTTTCACTGTTTTTGTAAGTCTACAAGCTTAAAATAATTGTATATCAAATCGTAGTTCTAACTTAAATATTACAATCCAACAAAATTTTCAAATTAACGTAGTTTAAACTTGAAATTAAATAGCACATATGTTTTACTTTTCCTCTTTAACCGCCCACAAGTGATCAATTAATTTTTTTTCTTGAGTTGCTCGATGCTAAATTTGTTGATGCATTTGAATAAACCCATCGCCCATGTTATGATATGGAAGTTTGATAGGATCACCCATGTTCTCAAATTCAAGAATGAGGCAACATCCTCACCCTCATCCTCCACGATCATGTTGTGCATGATCACACAACATGTCATCACCCCACAAGGTCTTCGGATCTCATTGTTTGGTAGGTCCATGAACAACTGCAAAACGGGCCTGGAGAACTCCAAATGCCCTCTCAACATCCTTTTTAGCTGCTTCTTGTTTTTAGGAAAAGTGAGACCTCTTCTGACCAACTAGCCTAGAGATGGTCTTGACAAAGGTAACCCAAAGAGGATAGATACGTCAACCAGATAGTATCCCCATGTTGTATTCATGGCCATTAACAGTACATTTGTAAGGAAGAGCTTTTGCTTCAGTCAGCCTAGCAAACAATGGAGATCGCTGCAGTACATTGATTTCATTGTGATACACATGCATACCAAAGAGAACGTGCCAAATAGATTATGTGATGCAACTGCTTCAAGAATGATGGTGTGCTTCTTAACAATACTCTGGTATTTCCCTTGTAGAGTTTTTGGCAGCTCTACCATCTCCAATGCAGGAAGTCGAGAGATCCGAGCAAACCTGGCCACCAGTCCGACCCATGTACAATGGGTCGTCGCCCAGAGGACCCCTTACTCCATGATTCCCTTAGGGGACCCGATCTGTGGATCTTGGATCAATGGTAACATGAGACAAGGGACACGGTGTTTACCCAGGTTCGGGCCCTCTCGAAGAGGTAATACCCTATGTCCTGCTTTGATTATATTGGTGGTTGTGTGTCAAGTACAAGCTTGTTCTACCTCAAGATCGAGAGTTGTGTTCTAACCCTAAGGCTAGGTGAATGAGATTATGATCGGGTCCCCTCTACAGGCTAAACCCCTTGGCTTATATACACGCTGGAGGGGTACCTAGGGTTACATAGTCGGTTGTAGATCTAGGGATGCGTATGGTGGTCACCGGAGCTGTCCTTGGAGTACACGTCAAGTCTTCGGCAGAGGCTGTCTTGATCACGTCGAGGTGTGAGGCTTTCAGAGTCCTTCCTTATGAGAATGAGGGCCCATAGGCTCGGCCTGAGGACTGTGGGACAACTAGGTTGGTACCCCCTAGTCAGGACACCGTCACTTTGCAAGAGAGTTAGATTCCAGTTTTTGGATCGAATCGAAACCAAGTTGCACATTTCAACACTTATAAAAAATAGCATGGGTATGAGAACTTATTCTTACAACCATATATTTGCGAACCAGATCATCATGATATTCGTTTGTGCTCTCGAAGTCAGCACCAAGATGTGCCTGCAACATCTCAAAGTGGGGGATGTGTCCAAATTATGTTTTGACCGGCACGTGTCTTGCATCAAGAATCAATTGTCTAACCAAATACCTCATCCGTCGTGCGGGGTTGCCTTGGTAGTTAAGATAAAATGAGACAAAAGCATTGGATGTTTAATGGCTACACCTTTTATATCCCAAGAGATAGGATCCACGCTACCGCACTAAACCTTTTTCTCACCAGTGTTCAGAATAGTGTTTCATGGTCTCTCTGCCCTTAGCCTCTTCGTGGCTCGATCTCTCTGATCTTGGGTACCTGCAGGGACAAAGATCACGAACGAGACAAGAGAAAACTATGAAACAATTTTATTTCACACATACAAGACATCAAAATACTTGCACCAATCCCTCCAACAAATACATAGGGTTGCAGGGTTGTGCCTCAACCCATGACCCTACCAGATTACTCACACATAGTGATTAGATCGCAAGAAGAAACCATTTAAGAACACATCATAAAGATTGATTGATAATATGTCTTACAGTAGTTGTCGGATGCGATACACGGTTACAAGGTATGGCTAATTTGGATGAGTTCTACGGTGGTGGTGAGATGGAAAATGGCGGCGGTTAGAGTTGTTGTGGATGACGAAGATGGAGGTCTCGACGATGTTCTGCTACATTTCTGGTGCTGACCCCTTTGTAGTGTTGGAAATATGCCCTAGAGGCAATAATAAAAGCGTTATTATTATATTTCCTTGTTCATGATAATTGTCTTTATTCATGCTATAATTGTGTTATCCGGAAATCGTAATACATGTGTGAATAACAGACACCAACATGTCCCTAGTAAGCCTCTAGTTGACTAGCTCGTTAATCAACGGATAGTCATGGTTTCCTGACTATGGACATTGGATGTCATTGATAACGAGATCACATCATTAGGAGAATGATGTGATGGACAAGACCCAATCCTAAACATAGCACAAGATCGTATAGTTCGTTTGCTAGAGTTTTCCAATGTCAAAGTATCTTTTCCTTGGACCATGAGATCGTGTAACTCCCGGATACCGTAGGAGTGCTTTGGGTATACCAAACGTCACAAGTAACTGGGTGACTATAAAGGTATACTACGGGTATCTCCGAAAGTGTCTGTTGGGTTGACACGGATCAAGACTGGAATTTGTCACTCCGTATGACGGAGAGGTATCACCGGGCCCACTCGGTAATGCATCATCATAATGAGCTCAAAGTGACCAAGTGTCTGGTCACGGGATCATGCATTACGGTACGAGTAAAGTGACTTGCCGGTAACGAGATTGAACGAGGTATTGGGATACCGACGATCGAATCTCGGGCAAGTAACATATCGATTGACAAAGGGAATTGCATACGGGGTTGATTGAATCCTCGACATCGTGGTTCATCCGATGAAATCATCGTGGAGCATGTGGGAGCCAACATGGATATCCAGATCCCGCTGTTGGTTATTGACCGGAGAGTCGTCTCGGTCATGTCTGCTTGTCTCCCGAACCCGTAGGGTCTACACACTTAAGGTTCGGTGACGCTAGGGTTGTGAAGATATGTATATGCAGAAACCCGAATGTTGTTCGGAGTCCCGGATGAGATCCCGGACGTCACGAGGAGTTCTGGAATGGTCCGGAGGTAAAGAATTATATATAGGAAATGCTGTTTCGGCCATCGGGACAAGTTTCGGGGTTATCGGTATTGTACCGGGACCACCGGAGGGGTCCCGGGGGCCCACCGGGTGGGGCCACCTGTCCCGGGGGGCCACATGGGCTGTAGGGGGTGCGCCTTGGCCTACATGGGCCAAGGGCACCAGCCCCACTAGGCCCATGCGCCTAGGGTTTCCATGGGGGAGGAGTCCAAGTGGTGGAAGGCACCTCTGGGTGCCTTGGGGGGGAGGGAATCCTCCCCCTGGCCGCCGCACCTAGGAGATCAGATCTCCTAGGCTGCGCACCACCCCCCCTTGGCCCTCCTATATATAGTGGGGGAGAGGAGGGACTTGATACACCAGCCCCTGGCGCCTCCCTCTCTCCCCGTTACGTCTCTCTCGCGTAGTATAGGCGAAGCCCTGCTACTGTGACTCCCTGCATCCACCACCACGCCGTCGTGCTGCTGGATCTTCATCAACCTCTCCTTCCCCCTTGCTGGATCAAGTAGGAGGAGACGTCTCCCGTCCCGTACGTGTGTTGAACGCGGAGGTGCCGTCCGTTCGGCGCTTGGTCATCGGTGATTTGGATCACGTCGTGTTCGACTACATCATCACCGTTCTTTGAACGCTTCCGTGCGCGATCTACAAAGGTATGTAGATGCATCCAATGACTCGTTGCTAGATGAACTCCTAGATGATCTTGGTGAACGAGTAGGAAATTTTTTGTTTTCTGCAACGTTCCCCAACAGTGGCATCATGAGCTAGGTCTATGCGTAGTTCTTCTTGCGCGAGTAGAACACAATTTGTTGTGGGCGTAGATTTGTCAACTTTCTTGCCATTACTAGTCTTTTCTTGCTTCAGCGGTATTGTGGGATGAAGCGGCCCGGACCAACCTTACACGTACGCTTACGTGAGACCGGTTCCACCGACTAACATGCACTAGTTGCATAAGGTGGCTGGCGGGTGTCTGTCTCTCCCACTTTAGTTGGAGCGGATTCGATGAACAGGGTCCTTATGAAGGGTAAATAGAAGTTGACAAATCATGTTGTGGCTTTAACGTAGGTAAGAAGACGTTCTTGCTAGAACCCTAATTCAGCCACGTAAAACTTGCAACAACAATTAGAGGACGTCTAACTTGTTTTTGCAGCAAGTGGTTTGTGATATGATATGGCCAAAGTTGTGATGAATGATGAATGATCTATATGTGATGTATGAGATGTTCATGCTATTGTAATAGGATCCACGACTTGCATGTCGATGAGTATGACAACCGGCAGGAGCCATAGGAGTTGTCTTTATTCTTTTATATGACCTGCGTGTCATTGAGAAACGCCGTGTAAATTACTTTACTTTATTGCTAAACGCGTTAGCCATAGTAGTAGAAGTAATAGTTGGCGAGCAACTTCATGGAGACACGATGATGGAGATCATGATGATGGAGATCATGGTGTCAAGCCGGTGACAAGATGATCATGGAGCCCCAAGATGGAGATCAAAGGAGCTATGTGATATTGGCCATATCATGTCACGTCTATTATTTGATTGCATGTGATGTTTATCATGTTTTTGCATCTTGTTTACTTAGAACGACGGTAGTAAATAAGATGATCTCTCATAACAATTTCAAGAAGTGTTCTCCCCTAACTGTGCACCGTTGCTAAAGTTCGTCGTTTCTAAGCATGCCGTGATGATCGGGTGTGATGGATCCTTACGTTCACATACAACGGGTGTTGATGAGCCTAGCATGTACAGACATGGCCTCGGAACACATGCAAAACACTTAGGGTTAACTTGACGAGCCTAGCATGTACAGACATGGCCTCGGAACACAGAAGACCGAAAGGTCGAGCATGAGTCGTATAGAAGATACGATCAACATGAAGATGTTCACCGACGTTGACTAGTCCGTCTCACGTGATGATCGGACACGGTCTAGTTAACCCGGATCATGTAATACTTAGATGACTAGAGGGATGTCTAATCTAAGTGGGAGTTCATTAATAATTTGATTAGATGAACTTAATTATCATGAACTTAGTCTAAATATATTTTACACTATGTCTTGTAGATCAAATGGCCCACGTAGTCCTCAACTTCAACGCGTTCCTAGAGAAAACCAAGCTGAAAGACGATGGCAGCAATTATACGGACTGGGTCCGGAACCTGAGGATCATCCTCATAGCTGCCAAGAAAGATTATGTCCTACAAGCACCGCTAGGTGAAGCTCCCATCCCACAGAACCAAGACGTTATGAACGCTTGGCAGACACGTGTTGACGACTACTCCCTCGTTCAGTGCGGCATGCTTTACAGCTTAGAGCCGGGGCTCCAAAAGCGTTTTGAGAGACATGGAGCATATGAGTTGTTCGAAGAGCTGAAAATGGTTTTTCAAGCTCATGCCCGGATCGAGAGATATGAAGTCTCCGATAAGTTCTTCAGTTGTAAGATGGAGGAAAATAGTTCTGTCAGTGAGCACATACTCACTATGTCTGGGTTGCATAACCGCTTGTCTCAGCTGGGAGTTAATCTCCCGGATGATGCGGTCATTGACAGAATCCTCCAGTCGCTTCCACCAAGCTACAAGAGCTTTGTGATGAACTTCAACATGCAGGGGATGCAAAAGACCATTCCTGACTTGTTCTCAATGCTGAAATCAGCGGAGGTAGAAGTCAAGAAGGAACATCAAGTGTTGATGGTCAATAAAACCACTAAGTTCAAGAAAGGCAAGGGTAAAAAGAACTTCAAGAAGGACGGCAAGGAGGTTGCCGCGCCCGGCAAGCAAGCTGCCGGGAAGAAGCCAAAGAATGGACCCAAGCCCGAGACTGAGTGCTTTTATTGCAAGGGAAGCGGTCACTGGAAGCGGAACTGCCCTAAGTACTTAGCAGACAAGAAGGCCGGCAAAACAAAAGGTATATTTGATATACATGTAATTGATGTGTACCTTACCAGTACTCGTAGTGACTCCTGGGTATTTGATACCGGTGCCGTTGCTCATATTTGTAACTCACAACAGGAGCTGCGGAATAAACGGAGACTGGCGAAGGACGAGGTGACGATGCGCGTCGGGAATGGTTCCAAGGTCGATGTGATCGCCGTCGGCACGCTGCCTCTACATTTACGTACGGGATTAGTTTTAAACCTCAATAATTGTTATTTAGTGCCAGCTTTGAGCATGAACATTGTATCGGGATCTCGTTTAATTCGAGATGGCTACTCATTTAAATCTGAGAATAATGGTTGTTCCATTTATATGAGAGATATGTTTTATGGTCATGCTCCTATGGTGAATGGTTTATTCTTAATGAATCTCGAGCGTATTGCTACACATATTCATAGTGTGAGTACCAAAAGATGTAAAGTTGATAATGATAGTGCCACATACTTTTGGCACTGCCGCCTTGGTCACATAGGTGTCAAACGCATGAAGAAGCTCCATACAGATGGACTTTTGGAGTCTCTTGATTATGAATCATTTGACACATGCGAACCATGCCTTATGGGTAAAATGACCAAGACTCCGTTCTCAGGAACAATGGAGCGAGCAACCGACTTATTGGAAATCATACATACTGATGTGTGCGGTCCAATGAGTGTTGAGGCTCGCGGTGGCTATCGTTATGTTCTCACCCTCACTGATGACTTGAGTAGATATGGGTATGTCTACTTGATGAAACACAAGTCTGAAACCTTTGAAAAGTTCAAGGAATTTCAGAGTGAGGTTGAAAATCAACGTGAAAGGAAAATCAAGTTTCTACGATCAGATCGTGGAGGAGAATACTTGAGTCACGAATTTGGTGCACACTTAAGAAAATGTGGAATAATTTCACAACTCACGCCGCCTGGAACACCTCAGCGTAACGGTGTGTCCGAACGTCGTAATCGCACTCTATTGGATATGGTGCGGTCTATGATGTCTCTTACTGATTTACCGCTATCTTTTTGGGGCTATGCTTTAGAGACTGCCACATTCACTTTAAATAGGGCACCGTCGAAATCCGTTGAGACGACACCGTATGAATTATGGTTTGGGAAGAAACCTAAGCTGTCGTTTCTAAAAGTTTGGGGATGCGATGCTTATGTGAAGAAACTTCAACCTGAGAAGCTCGAACCCAAGTCGGAAAAATGCGTCTTCATAGGATACCCAAAAGAAACTATTGGGTACACCTTCTACCTCAGATCCGAAGGCAAGATCTTTGTTGCCAAGAATGGGTCCTTTCTAGAGAAAGAGTTTCTCTCGAAAGAAGTAAGTGGGAGGAAAGTAGAGCTTGGTGAAGTATTACCTCTTGAACCGGTAAATGGCGCAACTCAAGAAAATGTTCCTGAGGTGCCTGCACCGACTAGAGAGGAAGTTAATGATAATGATCAAGATACTTCTGATCAAGCTCCTACTGAGATTCGAAGGTCCACAAGGACACGTTCCGCACCAGAGTGGTACGGCAACCCTGTCTTGGAAATCATGTTGTTAGACAACGATGAACCTTCGAACTATGAAGAAGCGATGGCGGGCCCGGATTCCGACAAATGGCTAGAAGCCATGAAATCCGAGATAGGATCCATGTATGAAAACGAAGTATGGACTTTGACTGACTTGCCTGTTGAACGGCGAGCCATAGAAAATAAATGGATCTTTAAGAAGAAGACAGACGCGGATGGTAATGTGACCATCTATAAAGCTCGACTTGTTGCTAAGGGTTATCGACAAGTTCAAGGAGTTGACTACGATGAGACTTTCTCACCGGTAGCGAAGCTAAAGTCCGTCCGAATCATGTTAGCAATTGCCGCATTTTATGATTATGAAATTTGGCAAATGGACGTCAAAACGGCATTCCTTAATGGTTTCCTTAAGGAAGAATTGTATATGATGCAGCCGGAAGGTTTTGTCGATCCTAAGAATGCTGACAAGGTGTGCAAGCTCCAACGCTCGATTTATGGGCTGGTGCAAGCATCTCGGAGTTGGAACATTCGCTTTGATGAGATGATCAAAGCGTTTGGGTTTACACAGACTTATGGAGAAGCCTGCGTTTACAAGAAAGTGAGTGGGAGCTCTGCAGCATTTCTCATATTATATGTGGATGACATACTATTGATGGGAAATGATATAGAACTCTTGGACAGCATTAAGGCCTACTTGAATAAATTTTTTTCAATGAAGGACCTTGGAGAAGTTGCTTATATATTAGGCATCAAGATCTATAGAGATAGATCGAGATGCCTCATAGGTCTTTCACAAAGCACATACCTTGATAAGATATTGAAGAAGTTCAATATGGATCATTCTAAGAAGGGGTTCTTACCTGTATTACAAGGTGTGAAATTGAGTTCAGCTCAATGTCCGACCATGGCAGAAGATATAGAAGAGATGAGTGTCATCCCCTATGCCTCGGCCATAGGTTCTATTATGTATGCCATGCTGTGTACCAGACCTGATGTAAACCTTGCCGTAAGTTTGGTAGGAAGGTACCAAAGTAATCCCGGCAAGGAACACTGGACAACGGTCAAGAATATCCTGAAGTACCTGAAAAGGACTAAGGAAATGTTTCTCGTTTATGGAGGTGACGAAGAGCTCGTCGTAAAGGGTTACGTCGACGCTAGCTTCGACACAGATCTGGATGACTCTAAGTCACAAACCGGATACGTGTATATTTTGAATGGTGGGGCAGTAAGCTGGTGCAGTTGCAAGCAAAGCGTCGTGGCGGGATCTACATGTGAAGCGGAGTACATGGCAGCCTCGGAGGCAGCACATGAAAGCAATTTGGGTGAAGGAGTTCATCACCGACCTAGGAGTCATACCCAATGCGTCGGGGCCGATCAAGCTCTTCTGTGACAACACTGGAGCTATTGCTCTTACCAAGGAGCCCAGGTTTCACAAGAAACAAGGCACATTAAGCGTCGCTTCAACTCCATTTGTGAAAATGTTCAAGAATGGAGACATAGAGAATTTGTAAAGTACATACAGACCTGAATGTAGCAGATCCGTTGACTAAACTTTCCCTAGAGCAAAACATGATCAACACCAGAATTCCATGGGTGTTCGATTCATCGCAATGTAACTAGTTTATTGACTCTAGTGCAAGTGGGAGACTGTTGGAAATATGCCCTAGAGGCAATAATAAAAGCATTATTATTATATTTCCTTGTTCATGATAATTGTCTTTATTCATGCTATAATTGTGTTATCCGGAAATCGTAATACATGTGTGAATAACAGACACCAACATGTCCCTAGTAAGCCTCTAGTTGACTAGCTCGTTGATCAACGGATAGTCATGGTTTCCTGACTATGGACATTGGATGTCATTGATAACGAGATCACATCATTAGGAGAATGATGTGATGGACAAGACCCAATCCTAAACATAGCACAAGATCGTATAGTTCGTTTGCTAGAGTTTTCCAATGTCAAGTATCTTTTCCTTAGACCATGAGATCGTGTAACTCCCGGATACCGTAGGAGTGCTTTGGGTATACCAAACGTCACAACGTAACTGGGTGACTATAAAGGTATACTACGGGTATCTCCGAAAGTGTCTGTTGGGTTGACACGGATCAAGACTGGGATTTGTCACTCCGTATGACGGAGAGGTATCACTGGGCCCACTCGGTAATGCATCATCATAATGAGCTCAAAGTGACCAAGTGTCTGGTCACGGGATCATGCATTACGGTACGAGTAAAGTGACTTGCCGGTAACGAGATTGAACGAGGTATTGGGATACCGACGATCGAATCTCGGGCAAGTAACATATCGATTGACAAAGGGAATTGGCATACGGGGTTGATTGAATCCTCGACATCGTGGTTCATCCGATGAATCATCGTGGAGCATGTGGGAGCCAACATGGGTATCCAGATCCCGCTGTTGGTTATTGCCGGAGAGCGATCTCGGTCATGTCTACATTGTCTCCCGAACCCGTAGGGTCTACACACTTAAGGTTCGGTGACGCTAGGGTTGTGAAGATATGTATATGCAGTAACCCGAATGTTGTTCGGAGTCCCGGATGAGATCCGGACATCATGAGGAGTTCCGGAATGGTCCGGAGGTAAAGAATTATATATAGGAATGCTGTTTCGGCCATCGGGACAAGTTTCGGGGTTATCGGTATTGTACCGGGACCACCGGAGGGGTCCCGGGGCCCACCGGGTGGGGCCACCTGTCCCGGGGGGCCACATGGGCTGTAGGGGGTGCGCCTTGGCCTACATGGGCCAAGGGCACCAGCCCTACTAGGCCCATGCGCCTAGGGTTTCCATGGGGGAGGAGTCCAAGTGGTGGAAGGCACCTCTAGGTGCCTTGGGGGGGGAGGGATTCCTCCCCCTGGCCGCCGCACCTAGGAGATCAGATCTCCTAGGCTGCGCACCCCCCCCCCTTGGCCCTCCTATATATAGTGGGGGAGAGGAGGGACTGATACACCAGCCCCTGGCGCCTCCCTCTCTCCCCGTTACGTCTCTCTCCGCGTAGTATAGGCGAAGCCCTGCTACTGTGACGCCCTGCATCCACCACCACGCCGTCGTGCTGCTGGATCTTCATCAACCTCTCCTTCCCCTTGCTGGATCAAGAAGGAGGAGACGTCTCCCGTCCCGT
The DNA here is from genome assembly GCF_003073215.2 of Triticum urartu. Lineage (NCBI taxonomy): Eukaryota > Viridiplantae > Streptophyta > Magnoliopsida > Poales > Poaceae > Triticum > Triticum urartu. Next base: position 476,536,746 of record NC_053028.1, read on the forward strand.
ACGTGTGTTGAACGCGGAGGTGCCGTCCGTTCGGCGCTTGGTCATCGGTGATTTGGATCACGTCGTGTTCGACTACATCATCACCGTTCTTTGAACGCTTCCGTGCGCGATCTACAAAGGTATGTAGATGCATCCAATGACTCGTTGCTAGATGAACTCCTAGATGATCTTGGTGAAACGAGTAGGAAATTTTTTGTTTTCTGCAACGTTCCCCAACATGTAGAAGTTGGATGGTTGGATGAGAGGGCACCACAACTGATGCATGCCTGATTGGGTGTACATGCCCGGTTGATGGGCACGCGCCTCCGGCTCCAAGTCATCCACTAGCTCGTCCTTGTAGCAGCCTCCGTCTTCATCGTGGTTCATCTTCAACATCCGTCTGTCTGCATCGTCATATGATGTATTGCCCGGTTGATACATACCGGCGAACAGAGAGTGGGCATCGAGCTGATCCACATTAGGCGTCCCCGGCTAGACAAGCTGGGGCAATGTCGAGTGGGGAAAATGGAGTGGCGCTGCGTTGACGTCGACACAAAACAGCACGTACCTAATGGCGGAGGCCGGGGACTGGTTGTGAGGACCCCGATCCTAAGTCACACGATCTAGCATGTAACACATCATATCACTTTGCAGGCTCACGCACGGTATTCCCACGGCTGCAGCCTTACCTAGGCCGGGACCATTGCGCCTGTTGGCTCACGTATATGATTGTATCACTAGCATCCATATGACATAGAAGCCGGGCCGACATGACTAGTCGTAAACCCAAGGTGGCACAAACTTATAGGGACAAGCATACATGACCTAGCAATGCACATGTCGGTCAGCAGCGAGTGTAATCGGGATGTAGCAAGCCATCGGGACTCCGGTAAACACCGCATGACATTTCCCCGAAGGGACAGACACAAGAGCAAAGAAGGACACATGTTGGTCAACCCATGTGTTCTGGAGCAGTAGTGAACTACCATGGCTCAGTGGAAGCACTAGGAGACATTTCCCCATAAGGAAGGCTACCAAGAATAAATAACTAGGTGTCGGATCCCACACATACCAAGCATTTCAATAACATACACACAATATGCGCGATATGTGTAAATACAACATGGCATCACAACAAAACTCTATGACTCAAAGTATTTATTTAAGAGACTCCGAAGAGCCATACATAGTATGATATTACAAACATGGGTCTCATGACTCAACATACAAAATCATAGAAGCAACAAGCACAAATGGAAGCGTATCCCGGTCTGAGTACAGACAGCTGAAAAGAAAGAAGGCTAGGAAGCATGTCTATCTACAAGACCCTTCTTAGGAACTAGATCTCTGTTTAGGATTCCCAAGCTAATCGTCGAAGCCATGTAGAACTACTAGTGAGACTGAAGTCTCTCTGCAAAAACATAAATTAAGCAAACGTGAGTATAAATGTACTCAACAAGACTTACATCAGGCTAATTACATATGCATCAGTATCAACAAAAGGGGTGGTGGAGTTAAACTGCAGCAAGCCAGCTTTGACTCAGTAGCAACAATTTAAATGGAGTTGGTTTGAATACAAGATTCAAATTCAAACTCCACATAAGGCATTTCAAATGCCATTTATTAAAATTGTCTTATACAACACCTTTAAGTTTTTCAAAACATGCATGGAAATGCCATAAACAGTTTCTTCATTTTTCTGATAATTTTTCATATATAACTTATTTTCATTGGAGTTACGGTTTAATTTCTATGATTTTTAGTTGTTTTAAATAATTTATGGAATAATAAATCATTTTTGATTTACTTAAAACTCCAGAAAACATTTACTGTGTCAACATTATGCAGGGATGACATCAGTGGGTCAACTGGCCGTCCAGGTCAAACCTGACCAGTGGGTCCCACTGGTTAGTGACCCACTCCACTAACAAAGGATGTTAGCGCTAATTATCTAATTAGCAAATGCGAGGCCTACGTGGTCACACATTATGCTAAGCATGGTAGTTAGCACTAACCATAATGCTAAACTAAATTTAGTCACGGACCGGCCCCACATGTCATGGACACAGGGGGTCAAATGCGGTCAACCAAGGTCAAACTCGCCGGAGTTGACCCACAACTCATTGTAGGAAAAGCCAGAGATGGCGAAGGCGCTCGTAAAATGTCCTTTGGCGACCAAATGAGCGGCGGAGGGGCTCTACGCGGTGCCGGGACTCACGTGCATGCAACACGACAAGCGGCGGCAGCTGGGGTGGACCTCGCTGGAAACGAGCTCGTGGCGGCGGCCGGAGTTTGGGTGAGCTCGGGGTCGTTGTTATGCTGCATGTCAGGGGGCGCGGTGGGATGCTATGGGCTCCTGGTGATGCACTGAATGTGGTGACGGGCTCGGTTCCGATCTTCAGTTGACGCGACCACGACTGTGACATGGCTGGCGGAGCCGAGCTCTCAGCCGCGGTGGCAAGCGGGGTTAGAGAGCGACTCGAGCGGTGTCGCTAGGGGGAGAGAGAGGAGCTCACAGCGGTTGTGACAGAGGCCTCGGCGAGCTCGGGGAGGGGCTGGTGATGGCAGGAGGTCGCCGGTGATCTCGGCGCCCGAAGCTTGAAGACGAGGTCGGGGAAGTTACTGCGTGGCACGCCCGGTTGTGTGGCTCGGTGAGGGGGTCGAGGACGAGGTGGCGGAGCTCATGGACAGCTCCAGGGGCTAGGGAGAGGCAGTGGCCATGGCTACGGTGAGCGGCAGCGACGACCGTGCTCGGTGGTGCTGCGGGAAGAGAGCAAAGGAGGGGGAGGGAGTCCTAGGAGAGAGGGGACAGGTGCAGGGGGTCGATGGGGAGTGCGTGGCGCCCTCGGGGACACGCGGCGGGCACACGCCCTCCTGCCCACTAGCAGGAGGTTGAGGACGGGGCGCCGCTGGGCTAGGCCAGCTACAGTGCTAGGCCGGCTGGGCTGGACAGGTAAGCCAGGTGAGTTTCTATCCCTTTTTATTTTTGTTCTCTAATTTTGCAGTTTGTTTTTGATCCAGCTTTAAAACCAAATCAATTTTATAAATCCTAAAAATATTTCTTGGCACTTTTGAAATATTTCCTACAACCCTCATTTAGTTTTAGAATTATTTGAGCATTTAAAAATAGTTATAGCATTTAAATGCCCAAATTCAAATACTTTATGGTTTAATTCAAAAATCCAAGACAGCCTAGAAAAATTTGAACCATTTTTGGCAGAGGTTTTCAACCAATTCAAAAATGATGAACTTTTCTGAAGGGCATTTTGGGTTCATTGAGATGATTTCAAATTGAGCTTGGTTGAATTCCATTTGGTGTTAGGGTTTGAACATCCTGATTTCAAGTTAAAAAAATCAAACATAATGCATGGATGCAGATGCAACTAATCACAACAAAAATTCTAGGGCTGTGACAACTCACCCCCACTAAGCAAGAATCTTGTCCCGAGATTCAAGACGTGAGGTAAGAGGAAAGGGGGTCACAAATCTATCACAGTCTTCATGATCCAACTTTCCTTCTCAGAGATGTTGATCCACTGCATCATATTGATCTTGACATCTTTGATTTCGAGATCTTCATCCAAACACAACGACAAAAGGAATATGGGAAAATCTATGAGAATCGACCTTCTTAGATCGAGCAACTCATGATAAGCTCATGGAATGAGACACGATAACGCCTCTCGAGCTAAGACACAAAACACACATTGAGAGGGATGGGAAGAATTATATGACAAGGGTTCAATTTGGTAAGCAAAAATTCCACTCCTAAGTAATATGGTGCATGGGTTTCGAAGTAGCGAGGAGTTAATTGCCATGATTCCATAACGGGGCACCTTAGGGAAGGTGACTCGTAGAATTATTCCCTTAAGTGGCAAAAAGAATTACATTTGATACACGGATCATTGAAACTCTTCATACCATACCGAGGCAATTCACAATTGATCATTTGAAGGAATTCTAAAGAATGGTATACTCGGTTTGGAAAGGAAACAATGGTTATACAATGATTCGACAAACGAAGGGCACATTCCAATTGATACCGAGGATATAACCCAGTGACTAAGTGTGCTCTCAAGAACTTGAGCATTTCCATACTCATCAAAATCTTACCAACATCCGTGCCGGGAATCCTGGCAATACATCATACTACCATAATGAATAGTGATGGATGATGCAGATGCAAAGGAAGACAACACTTTCTCAGGTTTCACCTTGGTGATGCCAAGGAAACAAAATCTGGATTATCGTCTGGGAGACATTTAGCACTCTGCTTCTAATGTTCTCCTTGATGTTCTAGCTACCACTGTCATGCTTAATAGCATCAACATGGCCATCAAGTGAAGGTCAGACTTCGAGAGCACAACGAACCCATAAGGAACAACTTCTGGAATTAGTCACATGGAATCCTCATGGAGAACATAGTCAAATTGCTCAATCAAGATATGATAACGCACAAGTATAGGGGATCGCAACAGTTTTCGAGGGTAGAGTATTCAACCCAAATTTATTAATTCAACACAAGGGGAGCCAAAGAATATTCTCAAGTATTAGCAGCTGAGTTGTCAATAAAACCACACTTGGAAACTTAATATCTGCAGCAAAGTGTTTAGTAGCAAAGTAATATGATAGCAATGGTAACAGTAGCAAAAGTAATACTTTTGGGTTTTGTAGTGATTATAAAAGTAGCAACGGAAAAGTAAATAAGAAAAGAACAATATATGGAAAAGCTCATAGGCATTGTATCGGTGATAGAGAATTATGTCGGATGCGATCGATCATGTAACAGTCATAACTTGGGGTGACACAGAACTAGCTCCAGTTCATCAATGTAATGTAGGCATGTATTCCGAATATAGTCATACGTGCTTATGGAAAAGAACTTGCATGACATCTTTTGTCCTACCCTCCTGTGGCAGCGGGGTCCTATTGGAAACTAAGGGATATTAAGGCCTCCTTTTATTAGAGTACCGGACCAAAGCATTAACACATAGTGAATACATGAACTCCTCAAACTACGGTCATCACCGGGAGTGGTCCTGATTATTGTCACTTCAGGGTTGCCGGATCATAACACATAGTAGGTGACTATAGACTTGCAAGATAGGATCAAGAACTCTCATATATTGATGAAAACATAATAGGTTCAGATCTGAAATCATGGCACTCGGGCCCTAGTGACAAGCATTAAGCATAGCAAAGTCATAGCAACATCAATCTCAGAACATAGTGGATACTAGGGATCAAACCCTAACAAAACTAACTCGATTACATGATAAATCTCATCCAACCCATCATCGTCCAGCAAGCCTACGATGGAATTACTCATGCATGGCGGTGAGCATCATGGAATTGGTGATGGAGGAAGGTTGATGATGATGATGGCGACGGATTCCCCTCTCCGGAGCCCCGAACGGACTCCAGATCAGCCCTCCCGAGAGAGTTTAGGGCTTGGTGCCAGGGCTCGGTTTTGAAATAGATATGAATAATATTTTGAACAGTATACTTTCATTGTCAACATAACAATCGAGAGATCTCGATATCTTCCATGCTACAAACATTATAGGCGGTTCCCAAACAGAATGGTAAAGTTTATACTCCCCCTCCACCAACAAGCATCAATCCATGGCTTGCTCGAAACAACGAGTGCCTCCAACTAACAACAATCCTGGGGGAGTTTTGTTTGCAGTTATTTTGATTTGATTTGCATAAAGCATGGGACTGGGCATCCCGGTGACCAGCCATTTTCTCGTGAGTGAGGATCGGAGTCCACTCCTCTTGAGAATAACCCGCCTAGCATGGAAGATACAGACAACCCTAGTTGATACATGAGCTATTCGAGCATACAAAACAGAATGATTATTTGAAGGTTTAGAGTTTGGCACATACAAATTTACTTGGAACGGTAGGTAGATACCGTATATAGGTAGGTATGGTGGACTCATATGGAACAACTTTGGGGTTTATGGAATTGGATGCACAAGCAGTATTCCCGCTTAGTACAGGTGAAGGCTAGAAAAAGACTGGGAAGCGACCAGCTAGAGAGCGACAACAGTCATGAACATGCATTAAAATTAATCAACACCGAATGCAAGCATGAGTAGGATACAATGCACCATGAACATAAATATCGTAGAGGTTATGTTGATTTTGTTTCAACTACATGCGTGAACATGTGCCAAGTCAAGCCACTCGAATCGTTCGAAAGAGGATACCACCCTATCATACCACATCACAACTATTTTAATAGCATGTTGGCACGCAAGGTAAACCATTATAAGCTCCTAGCTAATTAAGCATGGCATAAGAAACTATAATCTCTAATTGTCATTGCAAACATGTTTCTTTCATAATAGGCTAAATCAGGAACAATGAACTAATCATATTTACAAAAACAAGATAGGTCGAGTTCATACCAGCTTTTCTCATCTCAATAAGTTCATCATATGATCATCATTATTGCCTTTCACTTGCACGACCGAATAGTGTGTATAATAATAGTGCATGTGCATTGAACTAAGCTGGAATCTGCAAGCATTCAATTCAAGAGAGAAGACAAGGTAACATGGGCTCTTTGTTAGATCAACAATAATGCATATGAGAGCCACTCAATCATTTTAATCATGGTCTTCTCCTCTTGACCCCCAAAGAACAAGAAAAGAAATAAAACTATTTACATGGGAAAGCTCCCAACAAGCAAAAGAAGAACGAGAAATCTTTTTGGGTTTTCTTTTTAATTACTACAGGCAAGAAATTAAACTAACTAAAAGCTACAACTATATTTTTTGTTTTTCTTAAGGTTTATCAAACACACAAGAAGAAAGCATAAAAAGGAAATAAACTAGCATGGATGATACAGTGAAAAAGTATGAGCACCGACAACTAGCATGGGTGTGTGAACAGGAATGTAATGTCGGTGAGAAATACGTACTCCCCCAAGCTTAGGCTTTTGGCCTAAGTTGGTCTATGGCCACGGCTGGCCTGGCGGATATCCAAAGTTGTAGCTGGGGTCGTACTGAGATGCAGCGGAAATTGCCTGATGAGCTGCAGCTTGGAGGCGAGCTATCTCCGCACTCCTCTCGTACTCGGTCACCTCCTCCCTGGTTATAACATATCTCCCTTCTGCCTGAAAGTCAAAGAAAGTAGGAGCAGGGAGAGCGACGTGATAGGTGCGTCGTCTGTAAAAGATTAGTCGGTACTGGAGGAACTGATCGTTCCTCTCAACAAACTGATGACGAACCATATCATCATAATCTAAATAAGTAGGAGGCAACTCAATATCATATTCACGTATGGGTATATCAAGAGAGTTAGCTATACGAGTTGCATAAATTCCACCAAAGAAATCTCCATGAATACGATTATTATGCAACCTATGTGCAACAGTAGCCCCCAAGTTGTATTGTTTATCTCCTAAAACAGTGCTCCTGAGAACGCTGAGATCAGGTACACACATGTGACATGCTTCATCTTTACCGTTTATGCACCTTCCTATGAAGAGAGCAAAATAATGTATAACAGGGAAATGAATGCTCCCTATGGTGGCTTATGTTACATCTCTAGATTCCCCCACAATTATACTAGCAAGAAAATCTCTAAATTCAGATTTGCGAGGTTCACTAACATCACCCCCACTGTGGAAGTTTACAAGCAGTGGTAAAATCTTCTAAGTCCATTGTATAAGATTTATCATAAAGATCAAACAGGACAGTGTGAGAATCACGTGAAGATGAAAATTTGAACCTTCTCACAAAGGAATCAGTTAGGTGATAGTATTGGCGGCACTTATCTACCTCGAAGCTCTCAAGATCAGCATTACGCACATATGCTTCAAATTCCTCCTTGATTCCTACTCGAATCATGAAATCATCTGACGTCCATTCACAAGGCCACACTTGAGCGTCTCTTGGTGGTTCCTTGTCCGCATCGCGTATTGCGGGCCTCGGTCCTTGCTTCCTTGAAGAACCACCTTGGTACATTTTCCTAAACATATTTCTTCCTCTGAAAAATTTCTAAAATTTTTATTAACTCAAAATAAAAGTGAACCGTACTCAACAAAATTGATAGGAACTACTCCTACAAGTGCCTAGAGGCTATATCATGCATTAAAACTACTTTTGACCATATAAATTTGACATGCAAGCTCAAGAACAAGGTCACCTAAGCAGCAAAAATTTGCAATGAATAAAGCACTAGAACGAAAACTAATTGGACCATTGGAGGAGTCACATACCAAAGAACAATCCCCCAAAGCAGTTTTGTGAATGGAGCTTTGAGCAAGGAGATCGAAAATGGCAGCAAGATGAGCTTGAACTCGGGTTTGAGCTGGTTGGTGATTTTTTTGGGAGGAGGAAGGAGTGTGTGGTAGCTGTAATAAGTGGAGGGGAGCCACCATGGGCCCACGAGGCAGGGGGCGTGCCCAAGGGGTGGGCGCGCCCTGGACCCTCGTGGCCAGGTGCTTGCTCCCCCTGCTGTGTTCTCAGTGCCAGATATTCTCAAATATTCTATAAAAAATCATATTTAGTTTTTAGGGCATTTGGAGAACTTTTATTTTCGGGGTGTTTTTTATTGCATTGATAATTCAGAAAACAGATAGAAAAATACTATTTTTCCTTTATATAGTATAAATAACAGAAAGTAAAAAGAGGGTACAGAGAGTTGTGCCTTCTGACTTCATCCATCTCATGCTCATCAAAAGGAATCCACTAACAAGGTTGATCAGGTCTTGTTAACAAACTCATTTCGAATAACATGGAATCGGAGAAATTTCGAATAACACTAGGTTACCTCAACGGGGATATGCATGTCCCCAACAATAAGAATATCATATTTCTTCTTGACAGTAGGAAGAGGAAATTCAAAGCCTCCAATAGTAATTGTTGAAATTTTTCCAATAGAATTGATACTGTGGACTTGAGGTTGTTTCCTCGGAAAGTGTACCGTATGCTCATTACCATTAACATGAAAAGTGGCATTGCCTTTGGTGCAATCAATAAAAGCCCTTGCATTATTCAAAAAGGGTCTTCCAAGAATAATAGACATACTATCGTCCTCGGGAATATCAAGAATAACAAAGTCCGTTAAAATAGTAACGTTTGCAACCACAAGAGGCACATCCTCACAAATATCGACAGGTATAGCAGTTGATTTATGAACCATTTGCAAAGATATTTCAGTAGGTGTCAACTTATCCAAATCAAGTCTACGATATAAAGAGAGAGGCATAACACTAACACCGGCTCCAAGATCACATAAAGCAGTTTTAACATAGTTTATTTTAATGGAGCATGGTATAGTTGGTACTCCTGGATCTCCAAGTTTCTTTGGTATTCCACCATTAAAAGTATAATTAGCAAAGCATGGTGGAAATTTTAGCTTCCGGTATCTTTCTCTTATTAGTAACAATATCTTTCATATATTTAGCATAAGGATTCATTTTAAGCATATCAGTCAAACGCATACGCAAAAAGATAGGTCTAATCATTTCAGCAAAGCGCTCAAAATCCTCATCATCCTTTTTCTTGGATGGTTTAGGAGGAAAAGTCATGGGTTTCTGAACCCATGGTTCTCTTTCTTTACCGTGCTTCCTAGCAACAAAGTCTCTCTTATCATAACGTTGTTTCTTTGATTGTGGGTTATCAAGATCAACAACAGGTTCAATTTCTACATCATTATTATTGCTAGGTTGAGCATCAACATGAACATCATCATTAACATTATCACTAGGTTTATGTTCATTACCAGATTGTGTTTCAGCATCAGAAATAGACATATCATTGGGATTCTCAGGTGTGTCAACAACAGGTTCACTAGAAGCATGCAAAGTCCTATCATTTTTCTTTTTCTTCCTCTTAGAAGGACTAGGTGCATCTGCATTAGCTCTCTGAGAATCTTGCTCAATTCTCTTAGGGTGGCCCTCAGGATACAAAGGTTCCTGAGTCACTTTACCTCCTCTAGTTGCAACTCTAACAGCAAAGTCATTATTTTTACTATTCAATTCATTGAGCAAATCATTTTGAGCTTTAAGTACTTGTTCTACTTGAGTGGTAACCATAGAAGCATGTTTACTAATAAGTTTAAGTTCACCTTTAACACTAGCCATATAATCACTCAAGTGTTCAATCATATAAGCATTATGTTTCAATTGTCTACCAACATAAGCATTGAAGTTCTCTTGTTTAACAATAAAGTTATCAAACTCATCCAAACATTGGCTAGAAAACTTAGCAGGAGGGATTTCAGTTTTATCATATCTATAGAGAGAGTTTACCTTTACTACCTGTGTCGGGTTATCAAGACCATGTATTTCTTCAACAGGAGGTAAATTCTTAACATCTTCAGCTTTTATACCTTTTTCTTTCATAGATTTCTTTGCCTCTTGCATATCTTCAGGACTGAGAAATATAATACCCCTTTTCTTCGGAGTTGGCTTAGGAGTTGGTTCAGGAAGTGTCCAATTATTTTCATTAGTCAACATATTATTCAATAGAATTTCAGCTTGATCAATAGTTCTTTCCCTGAAAACACAACTAGCACAACTATCCAGGTAATCTCTGTAAGCATCGGTTAGTCCATTATAAAAGATATCAAGTATTTCATTTTTATTGAGAGGATGATCAGGCAAAGCATTAAGTAATTGGAGAAGCCTCCCCCAAGCTTGTGGGAGACTCTCTTCTTCAATTTGCACAAAATTATATATTTCCCTTAAAGCAGCTTGTTTCTTATGAGCAGGGAAATATTTAGCAGATAAATAGTAAATCATATCTTGGGGACTACGCACACGACCAGGATCAAGAGATTTAAACCATAACTTAGCATTACCCTTTAATGAGAATGGAAATAATTTAAGGATATAGTAGTAGCGAGTTTTCTCATCATTAGTAAACAGGGTAGCTATATCATTTAATTTAGTAAGATGTGCCACAACAGTTTCAGATTCATAGCCATAGAAAGGATCAGATTCAACCAAAGTAATTAACTCAGGATCGATAGAGAAATCATAATCCTTATCAGTAATAAAGATAGGCGAAGTAGAATAAGCAGGATCATATTTCATTCTAGCATTCAGAGATTTTTCTTTCAGCTTAGCTAATAGTTTCTTAAGATCACTTCTATCATTGCAGGCAAGAAAGTCTCTAGTAGTTTCTTCATCCATAACATAACCCTCAAGAACAACAGGAAATTCATATCTAGGGGGAGAATCTTCATCATCACTTTCATCAATATTATAAGTTTCAATAATTGCATTCTCTCTAGCCCTAGCAAGTTGTTCATCAAGAAATTCACTAAGTGGCATAGTAGTATCAAGCAAAGAAGTAGTTTCATCATAAGTATCATGCAAAGCAGAAGTGGCATCATCAATAACATGCAACATATCAGAATTAATAACAGAAGCAGGTTTAGGTGTCGCAAGCTTACTCAAAACAGAAGGTGAATCAAGTGCAAAGCTAGATGGCAGTTCCTTACCTCCCCTCGTAGTTGAGGGATCAATCTTGGTTCTCGGATCTTTCAAGTTCTTCATTGTGATAAACAGATATAAATCCCAAGTGACTCAAAGAATAGAGCTACGCTCCCCGGCAACGGTGCCAGAAAATAGTCTTGATAGCCCACAAGTATAGGGGATCGCAACAGTTTTCGAGGGTAGAGTATTCAACCCAAATTTATTGATTCGACACAAGGGGAGCCACAGAATATTCTCAAGTATTAGCAGCTGAGTTGTCAATTCAACCACATCTGGAAACTTAATATCTGTAGCAAAGTGTTTAGTAGCAAAGTAATATGATAGCAGTGGTAACGGTGGCAAAAGGTAACGGTAGCAAAAGTAATATTTTTGGGTTTTGTAGTGATTATAACAGTAGCAACGGAAAAGTAAATAAGCGAAAAACAATATATGGAAAAGCTCGTAGGCATTGGATCGATGATAGAGAATTATGTCGGATGCGATCGATCATGTAACAGTCATAACCTAGGGTGACACAGAACTAGCTCCAGTTCATCAATGTAATGTAGGCATGTATTCTGAATATAGTCATACGTGCTTATGGAAAATAACTTGCATGACATCTTTTGTCCTACCCTCCTGTGACAACGGGGTCCTATTGGAAACTAAGGGATATTAAGGCCTCCTTTTAATAGAGTACCGAACCAAAGCATTAACACATAGTGAATACATGAACTCCTCAAACTACGGTCATCACCGGGAGTGGTCCCGATTATTGTCACTTCGGGGTTGCCGGATCATAACACATAGTAGGTGACTATAGACTTGCAAGATAGGATCAAGAACTCTCATATATTGATGAAAACATAATAGGTTCAAATCTGAAATCATGGCACTCGGGCCCTAGTGACAATCATTAAGCATAGCAAAGTCATAGCAACATCAATCTCAGAACATAGTGGATACTAGGGATCAAACCCTAACAAAACTAACTTGATTACATGATAAATCTCATCCAACCCATCATCGTCCAGCAAGCCTACGATGGAATTACTCACACACAATGGTGAGCATCATGGAATTGGTGATGGAGGAAGGTTGATGATGACGATGGCAACGGATTCCCTCTCCGGAGCCCCGAACGGACTCCAGATCAGCCCTCCCGAGAGAGTTTAGGGCTTGGCGGCGGCTCCGTATCGTAAAACACGATGAATCCTTCTCTCAGATTTTTTTCTCCCCTAAAGTGAATATATGGAGTCAAGGTTGAGGTCGGTGGAGCGTCAAGGGGCCCACGAGGCAGGGGGCGCGCCCAGGGGGGCAGGCGCGCCCCCACCCTCGTGGACAGGTGGAGGCCCTCCTGACGTGGATTCTTCTTCCAGTATTTTTTATATATTCCAAAATAATTCTCCGTTGATTTTCAGGTCATTTCGAGAACTTTTATTTCTGCACAAAAATAACACTATGGCAATTCGGCTGAAAACAGCGTCAGTCCGGGTTAGTTCCATTCAAATCATGCAAGTTAGAGACCAAAACAAGGGCAAAATTGTTTGGAAAAGTAGATATGGCGGAGACGTATCAAGATACTACAATAATAGATCTTCTGACTAGGTGTGTCGGCCAAAACATCAACCTTGCCGGAACCTACATCATAGACCTTGGAAAAGATCCAACCATCATATCTGCCTGAGTTTCAGATCTGGTTGGCGACAAAGTGCTTTAGACTCAAAATGTATGAAAAGAAAGTTTGCAACACAAATCGACGGGATGATGTTGCGGGATTCTCGGGAAATGAACTACGATAGCAAGCTCCAAAACATGAGATGGTTTGTAGGCTACACGTGAACACAATGTCCAGGACAATCGTGACCAATGGAAATCTTACATCAATACACGACCGAGTTCTGGTTGGGAACCATCATCGTGGGTATCGAAGTCCTTGCATAAGTCATATGATTAGCTCTTATGAAGAAAATTCTTCTCCATGAACAAATCAGCTAGTGGATTGTTGTGGTAGGGAATACATATGGAATGGAGGCAATTAACCTACCAAACCACATAATACTTCACACATGCATGAAGTACTTGGGATGATTCCAGGTGAAGCAAAACTAACTTTCTTGAATTCACGGCGGCAACTTTCATCGAATGCACATGAATGTAAGGAAGTCACTTCTTTCATCAAGCATATACTTCATGAGCTAGCATGGAAGAAATGCTTACAAAAGTTTCCAACACTAGTTGGATGTTCAACATGAACTATGGGAAGAAAAAATGCTATTGATGGGCTCAACAACAACTCATCGAGATTTCCATATGGATGGAATCCCATAATTATGTGACAATGTGATAGCATTGGTCGGAACAAAAGATATAATGATGCGTGCTCGAGGAAACAACCACGGGTAAGACAACATTACGGGCATCATTGGTTCTGATTTGATTTGATGATAGCCCGCAATCAAATCAAGGTTTGGACAAGATGATAGATTCAACAACTGATCACGAGGATCAATCAATGAGGATATCATCTTTCCTCAACACACACACACAAGAATATCCCTTTGGGATGAACTAAGTCAGGCAAGCTTTTATCTTCTAACTCTCCAAGTTGTTGTTTAGCTTGAACAACTAGCTCAGGGGTATCCAACACAGATCCTTGGAGAAGGGATGGTTTGTAGGAAAGCCAACTTGATCACGAGCTCAACATAACGGTCACGAAACAACCTGGTGATAGTTCCAAGAAGATATTCAGAAAATTACGGACCACCGCTATGTTATAAAGATCGAGAACAACCTTGCTATTCAGAGCAAGACGATATGATTAAAAGAGTGAGGGATTGACAAAATCCTAACTCATTGACCGAAGAGTGCACCAGAAATAAGGACTAGGTAGCATGATCAACCTTAGAATGATAATTCAATAACCAACACGCTAAGAATGATATTATTGTCCATTAACTGCCAAGCAACGGTGTTGCTAGGAGTATTGATTTCACACATCACATTTCATCTGTCGGCATTCCAGTTGCAACAACAAAGGGACCAAGGGATGAATAATGATGGCGAGAAGTAGCACTGCATAAAGAATTCATAGAATGGTGTGCAATTCCCATGATATTCTTGACATAATGAAGGTAATACTCCGAGGTAGAAGCGAACGAAAGCTGGACTGGCATTTTGATCTGCGAAATACAACTGCTTTGACCCAATCCTCAAAATGGACAAGGTACTGGAGTTGGTTTCTCCTAGTCATTCCGAAACATAATGGCTTGCGGACCACAAGAATAACATGCATCAATGACACCAATGCGCCATTACCCTTGACTATCAACTGATAGACGAAGGTTGGAATACGACTGAAGAGGGATAACTCAAAGGAACATATGGTTTTCTGAGTTGCGGAAGCACATATTAGCATGTCGAACAAGTTCACCATATTTCTTCCGAATAACCCATGCAGAAGAGGAAGGACTGGAAGATTCACAATGTAGAATGGAGAAGTCATCACGAGCGCTCTAGTTGTGATGTTTTGGTTCAGAAGAACTTCTGCCAAGGGTGGTTCATGGTATTTGGAAGAGTAATATACCACGGACCATGAATACTATCACAAAGGTTACTGATAACCTAAAGGAACAAGCAAACACTATTAAAAGGAAGTAAGTGGAGTGAATCTTGGGTTCAAGAACCCAGAAATGGAATACCTACTAACTAAATAACATCACGAGATGCTTTCGAGAATGATGGCCAAAATCATCACACTAGGGTACAACATAAAGGTTGAATCTCTAGGTGGTTCTCTATGATGTCCTAGTTTCCTGATATATTTAACATTTATGTCGAGGCGATGGAGTACCTCAACTCAGCAATTAGTGTGGTTAATCTATCCCAGAAGGACATCGGAACAGGGAAGAAATAGGTTGCAATGCATCAGATTGTTTAGAAACCTTGGATAACTCGGACAGCATAACGGCTGTACCGGCATGAATATGAGGCAACCTGCAAGACAACTGACAAAAAAACGAATGGATTATTATGGAAGCACCGATTCAGGAAAGCTACAACTTTCCAATAACTCTTCAGCATAGTAACTCGTCATCCTGATAGATAGATGAGAAAGCCTAGTTCTTAAACCCCATAGAAAAGAAGAGGATGACTCATAACCAGAGGGACATGAGGATAAGGAGTAAAAAGGGCCTTACGTTCCCTTCCACAATCAATTCCCTTATATAACTAAAGCATTTCTAGACTCGGCTTCAACTAGTTTGGCTTGGTAATCCTACAAGCAGTCAGGCTCTGATACACAAGCTGTCAGGACCCCGATGCTAAGTCACACCGATCTAGCATGTAACACATTGCGGCCTCACGCATGGTATTCCCACGGCTGAAGCCCTACCTAGGCTGGGACTGTTTGCACCTTTTGGCTCAAATATATGATTGTGTCGCTAGCATCCATATGACAGAGAACCCGGGCCGACATGACTAGTCATAAACCTAAGGTGGCACAAACTTACATGGACACACATACATGACCTAGCAAGGCACATGTCGGTCAACAGCGGGTGTAAGCCGTCTGTATCAAGCTATCAGTACGTTGGTAAACACCACGTGACATTTCCCCGAAGGGACAAACACAGGAGCAAAGAAGGACACATGCCGGTCAACCCATGTGTTCCGGAGCAGTAGCGAACTACCATGGCTCAGTGGAAGCACTAAAAGACATTTCCCCATAAGGCAAGCTACCAAGAATAAACAAGTAGGTGTCGGATCCCACACATACCAAACATTTCAAAAACATACACACAATATGCTTGATATGTGTAAATACAACATGGCATCAGAACAAAACTCTACGACTCAAAGTATTTATTTAAGAGACTCTGAAGAGCCATACATAGTATGATATTACAAACCTGGGTCACATGACCCAACATACAAAGTCATAAAAGCAAGAAGCACAAGCGGAAGCTTATCCATGTCTAAGTACAGACAACTGAAAATAAAGAAGGCTAGAAAGCATGTCTACCTACAACACCCTTCTTAGGAGCCAGACCTCTGTCTATGATTCCCAAGCTAATCGTCGAAGCCTGTAGCGACCCGACCCGAATGGATCAAGTCTCTGTGCTTAAGTGTCATCCCTGGATCGGTATGCTGACACACATAGTACTCGAGGATTTATAACAGAGGTAAATCACATGTATAAGTAACGTAAATACTATTACCTCAATCCAAATA
The DNA here is from genome assembly GCF_003073215.2 of Triticum urartu. Taxonomy (NCBI): domain Eukaryota; kingdom Viridiplantae; phylum Streptophyta; class Magnoliopsida; order Poales; family Poaceae; genus Triticum; species Triticum urartu. Next base: position 476,553,397 of record NC_053028.1, read on the forward strand.
GCGGAAGTAACAAGGTTGTGGATTCCCATCAACACCAACGGCAAAGTTGAGTGTAGAAATCGTAACCCTAACGTATCACTTACTCGTCGTAAGAAATCCTGCAACATGAGACGTTGCAGCCACAGAGGGTCAGTACATTGAATGTACTGGCAAATTCACACTGTAGAGCAATGATGAATAATGGCTATCACTACATGCATATTTGGCTGGTGGAAAAGCTCTACGGTTATAAGGTTTTTGCGAAAAGCCAATTTTTCCCTACTGCAAAGGAATAAATTTATTTAACTATCATGGTGGTTGTTAAACATTGAGAATGGTTAACAACATTCTCAATCCCAATTAAGTAATATCATTAAACCCAACAATATTCATTTAAAGTAACATGATGAGATCAACGGGATAATCCAAGAACTAGATACTCAAGATGTCCATAATCGGGGACACGGCTAACCATGATTAGTTTATACACTCTGCAGAGGTTTGCGCACTTTTCCCCACAAGACTCGATCGCCTCCGTTTGGTTTCTCACACTACATGGTGTTTGAGAAGACGGATGACCGAGACATAGTCTTTCAGAAGCGCTAGCACCTTACAATGGGTAGACCGTACCACCTACATCCCCTACATCTGCTAGTCTACCACTGTAAGAGTTCGCACGTAGTCAACTATGCTAGAGCCCATAATAGCTTGTGGCTGCACATGGAAGTTTCTAGCATGAATAATCTTATGATCCCTTTGAGCCTGGGTGGCGGACCGTAGGATGATCACACGGTATATCCCCGGGATCTCCTAGGACAACACTGGTATATCCCCAGGTGTCCGGGCAAGTCCACTGGTATATCCCCAGGGTGCCCCTAGCAATCCACCCAGATGTGTATTCAAGTTGCCACCTTAAGTTGAACCATTAAATAACAATCTCACATCTGTCATGGATTTCACTCATACCCAAACCACGTCTACGAGCATAGCATAGCAATATAAGCAACACGTAGAAGTAACTCCCAAGGGTTTGATAGTAACAGGGCAATAGGTTCCTACCTCATCAACTACTTCCCAATCCCACAACTTAATTAGATCCTAATCATGCAATGCTTGAGGTTTGATCTAATGCAATGAAAACTGGGAATGAAGGGGATATGATCAAAGTGTGAACTTGCCTTGCTGATGATCCGCGAAACCTAACGATTCGAAGTAACAGGCGGCGCACTCCGGGTATTCTATCGCAGACAAACAAACAAGCATACAATAAGTACTCATCTAATGCATAGGTAAAACTCAAATAAGAGATCTAACCAGAAGGTTCAACTTAAGAACTCCGGTTGGCAAAAAGAATCAAATCGAACGAAGCAACGAAAGTCAAACTGCGAAAGAAAACAACTTCGTTCTAGTAATCTGGATCTAGGGCAAATTTTACAGTAGCAAAATCTTGTTTAAGTTGGTTAAACGGATAAAGGGTTTCGAGACGAATCCCTAGGCGCTTGAATCGCCTGATTCCGATAAACGAGCGAAAAGTTAAACTAAAACGAAAATCGGATCAGGAATCGCGATCAGAAAAATCGCGGATTTAATCCGAGAAAAGAAAAACGACGAACGCTGAATTTTTTTCTCTTTTTTTTCGGCACGGAAAATGAGGTGCGACGAACCTCGGGTGGCGGGATCGTCGTCGGCGGCGGCGGCTCCGGTGGTGTGCGCGGATCGAGGCGGGGTTGATGGGCTGGGGCGGCTCGGGGCGACGCTATTTAAAGGCTGCCCCCGGGCGGTGTCCCGCTCGGGTACGGCCGAAGTCGGTTCATTTTATTAATTATTCCGCTCGGAATAAAAATAAAAAGAAATACTAAACGGACTCCAAAAATTCCGAAATAAATTTTCACGGGCTTCTAAAATCAAACCGCACAAGGTGAACATTTATTTGGGCCCTAAATGCAATTTTGAAAAACACACATTTTTCCTAAATTCAAATAAAACACCGAAAACTCCGAAATAAAATCTTATTTGATTTTTTTATTAAATCCTCAATATTTCTTTACTTTGGGAAAGTCATTTTATTCCCTCTCTCATATTTTTGTAATAGAAATAATTGATGATAAAATAAAATCAAATGATCCTATTCTCAACATTTGAGAAAACTCAAATATGAAAATAACAAAATCCCCAACTCTCTTCGTGGGTCATTGAGTTGCGTAAAGTTTCAGAATTGGAAATATTTTCCAAATGATATTCAAATATTTTCAACACCCCATGTCATTTAAATAAATGGAAGAAGTCATGTCATCTTCTCTCCAGGGTTTTGTGATGAAAAGAATTTGAATTCTCGGGGATCAAAAGAAAAAGGTGAAAGTTTGGGAAAGTCCTTTTATTCCCTCTCATTCAACTTCCAAAAAGTTTCGAATTTCACTCACTTTCAGACAATCAATCAACCAATCAATCAAATCTATCTATTTGTTTATAACATTCCAAAATTTAGAATTTTGGGATGTTACAAAGCCATGTAGAACTACTAGTGAGACTGAGGTCTCTCTACAAAAACATAAATTTAGCAAATGTGAGTAAAAATGTACTCAACAATACTTACATCAGGCTAGCTACATATGCATCAATATCAACAAAAGGGGTGGTGGAGTTAAACTACAGCAAGTCAGCTTTGACTCAGTGGCTATCCTATACTACGTCTACCAGTATTTTCTTTGAGGTGAGAAAGCGCACACGAGTCCACATATTCACCAAATCAATACACCACTATGGATTCGCTCCCGTCTCCCTACGAGAAGGCCACCCATAGCACTCAATCTTATCTTGCGCATTTTAGAGTATCCACTTCCAACTTGTCTATGAACAATGTAAGCTTTCCAAGTAGTCCATATCCACGGATGTGACTATTTGAATAGATCATTAACCCTACAAGGGTGTAATTCTTCACACACGCTCTCACCACTTATCGTCATTTACACGACATGTACTCGGCAACCTTCAAGCGAAAGCCCGATGAGGGTGTCGGCCATGACCTGACTAACCACACAAGTCTCTAGTCCAGGTTTATCGCCTATTCGGGTTCCATCCGCAAGGAAGTCCGGCCGACGTTTCCACTATGGCCCCAAACGATGTGTGCAGGGTTCCCGAGCCCACCAAATGGGTGCCTCGGTACACTGGGCCACAGTGTCTATACCACATCATAGCCCACCCCTAAGGTTAGCGCTACGCACGACCTCCGACACATATCCTACAAACACCAGAAACTAGTTGCAACTCCTGGGCAGAGATCAAGGCGATTAATAAGTCAATAGAGCTTGGAGTGCCCGGAGTCTAATGTGTGGTAGTAACTATCTTGGATCACAAACACATAACTCATTTCCTTAGGAAGATTTCAATGAGACAACCCACCATGTACTCCTACATGGCCTCTCATTGCTACCTTTACCAAATCGTGTTCACACACTTAACTCTCAATAGTAGGACATGTTCATCACCATTCCAATCCATCCCAGATGAATCAGACCTGACACAACTCTAAGCATAGCAGGCATAACAAGCAAGCATGAATGAGTAGGCACATCATGGCTCAAACAACTTCTACTCATGCTAGTGGGTTTCAAGTATTTACTATGGCAAAGACAGGTCATGTAGAGGAATGGGTTCTACTACCGCAACATGTAATAGTTGAATCGTTGTTGTCCTAATGCAGTAAAAGAGAGCAAGAGCGAGAGAGTGGGATTGTATAGGAATGCTTAAAGGGGGTTTGCTTGCCTGACACTTCTGAAGATAGCATTGGGTCTTCATCAGTGTCATCGATCACATCATCGAAACAACATCTACTGAGAGGGGACAAACACCTGCAAACAAGAGGGAACACAATCAATGCAATGCAACAATATGATGCATGATCATGACATGGCAACATGCTATGATTTGTGCTAATGCAGCTACCAACAATTTAAATGGAGTTGGTTTGAACACAAGATTCAAATTCAAACTCCACATAAGGCATTTAAAATGCCATTTATTCAAATTGTCTTATACAGCAGCTTTAAGTTTTTCAAACATGCATGGAAATGCCATAAACCGTTTCTTCATATTTTTCATATATAACTTATTTTCATTGGAGTTACAGTTTAATTTCTATGATTTTTAGAAGTTTTAAACAATTTTTGGAATAATAAATCATTTTTGATTTACTTAAAACTCTAGAAAACATTTACTGCATCAGCATTGCGCAAGGATGACATCAGCAGGTCAACTGGCCGTCCAGGTCAAACCTGACTAGTGGGTCCCACTGGTCAGTGACCCACTCCACTAACAAAGGCTGTTAGCGCTAACTATCTAATTAGCAAACGCGGGCCCTCCGTGTCAGTGACACATTATGCTAACCACTGTAGTTAGCACTAACCATAACCCTAAACTAAATTTAGTCAGAGGGCGTCCCCACATGTCATGGAAACAGGGGTTCAAACGCGGTCAACCGGGGTCAAACTCGCCGGAGTTGACCCGCAACTCGTCGTCGATGAAGCCAGAGACGGCGGAGGCACTCGAAAAACGTCCTCCGATGACCAAATGAGTGGCGGAGGGGCTCTACGCGGTGTTGGGACTCACGCGCATCCAACACGACAAGCGGCGGCAGCTGGGGTGGACCGAGCTTGCCGGAAAGGAGCTCATGGCAGTGGCTGAAGTTCGGGTGAGCTCAGGATCATCGTTATGCTGCATGGCAGGGGGCGGAGGGGTGCCACGATGATGTCGCTTGAAGCTACGCTGGTATTTCCCCAAAGAGGAAGGGATGATGCAGCACAGCGGCGGGTATTTCCCTCAGATATGAAACCAAGGTTATCGAACCAGTAGGAGAACCAAGCAACACAACGTAAACATCACCTGCACACAAATAACAAATACTCGCAACCCGACGTGTAAAAGGGGTTGTCAATCCCTTTCGGGTAGCGGCGCCTCAAGATAGGCAAACATACGTGAGATAAAATTGTAGTAGATTGATAGATCGAATGCCAAATAAAATAAATAAGAATAAATTGCCGCAAGGTATTTATGTATTTTTGGTTTAGTAGATCTTAAAATAAAAGGCAAATAAAATAGATCGCGAAGGAAAATAATATGAGAAAGAGACCCGGGGGCCGTAGGTTTCACTAGTGGCTTCTCTCGAGAAAAATAGAAAACGGTGGGTAAACGAATTACTGTTGGGCAAATGATAGAACTTCAAATAATCATGACGATATCCAGGCAATGATCATTAGATAGGCATCACGTCCAAGATTAGTAGATCGACTCCTACCTGCATCTACTACTATTACTCCACACATCGACCGCTATCTGATACGTCTCTAACGTATCTATAATTTATGAAGTATTCATGTTGTTATATTATCATTCCTCACCACATGATGCTTGCCAAGGGAGAAAAACAAAAAAGTAATAGAAGGAAAACTTTGACTCTTTGCATAAAAGTAAATACATAAAAGTAAAAGATAGGCCCTTCGCAGAGGGAAGCAGAGGTTTCCATGCACTTATTTGTTTGTATGCTCAACCCCTTAGTGCAAAAGAACGTCACGTTGCATTGCCCCTTGTGATAGCGACCTTTATTATGCAGTATGTCACTTTTATTCTTCACCATCACAAGTTCGTGCAACGCTCAATTTTCTCTTACACTAAATGATCTCACACTTTTGGAAGCAATTTTTATTGCCTTTTTGCACCAACGACAACTTACTTGAGGGATCTTGCTCAATCCCTAGGTAGGTATGGTGGACACTTGAAAATAAGATTTGGGTTTAAGGGTTTTTGGATGCACAAGTAGTATCTCTATTTAGTGCGGAATTTTTTGGCAAGCAAAGATAGGGGGAAAGCACCACATGTTGAAGGATCTATGACAATATGACTTCTATGTGAATATAAACAAACATAAACCATTAAGTTGTCTTCTTGTCCAACGTCAACAATTTTGGCATATAATATTTTGATGAGGGATCACAATCACAAAAGATTTCTAGGATAGTATATTTATATGTGAATCTTCTCTTCCCTTATTAATTCTTTCATGAGTTGCATCATTGACTAATGCTATGTTTGTCAATCTCTAATAAAATTTTCTACTTATACTTTTCCTTATGTGGTACCATCACCTACCATAGTATTAGTATATAATCTTTTCATTATTTATTTCCTTTCTCTTTTTCTTTCTTTTCTTTTATTTGCAAATATGAAAGTAAAGAAAGCAAAAATTCAAACTAAACTTTTATTATATAACTTGCACATGATTACAAGGATAGATCACTAAGCAAAGTCTCAAAGAAGAAAGGATCGAACTAACTTTTTTTCATCTAAAGCAAAAGATCAAACTAAAGCAAGTAAAAGTAAAAAGATAGTGGGATGATACGATACCGGGGCACCTCCCCCAAGCTTGGCGGAAGCCAAGGGGAGTGCCCATACCCGATACTCAGTTCTCCTTTGGTGGTGAAGAAGATGATGGTGATGATGGCAGTTGTGCCATCAACTTTTTCATATTATAGTTGAGGAGAGCAATTTCCTCCTTTAAATCATCGACTTCCAACTCCAGCTTCAAGATCTTGTCACATAAATCCCCTTTGCTTTTCCGCCTAAAACGAAAAGGAATAGATTGGTTTTTAGACCGGTTAGCGCTCTTAGGAAGACTTGACTTCTTGAATTCCACGTGCATATCCTCAGGTTGAGGTAGAGGGACATCCTCTTCCTCCGAGCTTGAATCATCAATCTTCATCAAGTGAGAATCCTCTTCGTCATCTGTAGTTCGACCATAAGGGGATAGGTCTCCATAGGTCCTTGGGTCAGCAATGAGATGTGAGACATAGCTCTCTCCGTCAGAGTCTTGGGACGACATATTTTCAGAGCTACGCAGAAAACAATAAGAAAAGAAAATAGAGGATTTCTCCGCGATATGGTGATCAACAGGTTCGGGAAGTATATATAAATTTTTATCTTGGAGGACAAGCATACGGTAGAAAAACGGAGTCCGGAAGGTGTCCTGATGTCGCTTGAAGCTACGTCGGTATTTCCCCAAACAGGAAGGGATGATGCAGCACAACGGCGGTAGGTATTTCCCTCAGATATGAAACCAAGGTTATCGAACCAGTAGGAGAACCAAGCAACACAACATAAACAACACATTCACACAGATAACAAATCCTCGCAACCCGACGTGTTAGAGGGGTTGTCAATCCCTTTCGGGGTACGTCGCCTCAAGATAGGCAAACAGGCGTGAGATAAATTTGTAGTAGATTGAACGATAGATCACAAATAAAATAAATACAAATAAAATGCAACAAGGTATTTTTGGTTTAATAGATCTGAAAATAAATGCAAGAGAAAAGTTGATCGCAAAGGCAAATATATGAGAAGAAAGACCCGGGGGCCGTAGGTTTCACTAGTGGCTTGTCTCTAGAAAAATAGCAAACGGTGGGTGAACAAATTACTATTGGGAAATTGACAGAACTTCAAATAATTATGACGTTATCCAGGCAATGATCATTATATAGGCATCACGTCTAAGATTAGTAGACCGACTCCTGCCTGCATCTACTACTATTACTCCACACATCGACCGCTCTCCAGCATGCATCTAGTGTATTAAGTGAAGGAAATATGCCCTAGAGGCAATAATAAAGTTATTAATTATTTCCTTATTTCATGATAAAAGTTTATTATTCATTCTAGAATTAATACAACCGAAAACATAATACATGTGTGAATACATAGACAAACATAGTGTCACTAGTATGCCTCTACTTGACTAGCTCGTTGATCAAAGATGGTTATGTTTCCTAACCATAGACATCAGTTGTCATTTGATAAATGGGATCACATCATTAGAAGAATGATGTGATTGACTTGACCCATTCCGTTCGCTTAGCACTTGATCGTTTTAGTTTACTGCTATTGCTTTCTTCATGACTTATACATGTTCCTATGACTATGAGATTATGCAACTCCCAATTACCGGAGGAACACTTTGTGTGCTACCAAACATCACAATGTAACTGGGTGATTATAAAGGTGCTCTACAGGTGTCTCCGATGGTGTTCGTGGAGTTGGCATAGATCAAGAATAGGATTTGTCACTCCGATTGTTGGAGAGGTATCTCTGGGCCCTCTCGGTAATGCACATCACTATAAGCCTTGCAAGCAATGTGACTAATGCGTTAGTTACGGGATGTTGCATTACAAAACGAGTAAAGAGACTTGCCAGTAATGAGATTGAACTAGGTATTGAGATACCGACGATCGAATCTCGGGCAAGTAACATACCGATGACAAAGGGAACAACGTATGTTGTTATGCGGTTTGACCGATAAAGATCTTCGTAGAATATGTAGGAAGCAATATGAGCATCCAGGTTCCGCTATTGGTTATTGACCAGAGACGTGTCTCGGTCATGTCTACATCGTTCTCGAGCCCGTAGGGTCCGCATGCTGAAAGTTCTGTGACGATCGGTATTATGAGTTTTTGTGTTTTGATGTACCAAAGGTAGTTCGGAGTCCCGGATGTGATCACGGACATGACGAGGAGTCTCAAAATGGTTGAGACGTAAACATCGATATATTGGAAGGTTATATTCGGACAATGGATGAGTTTTGGGGGTTATCGGATAAATACCGGAGAACCGGGAGGTTACCGGAACCTCCCGGGGGATTATTGGGCCTTATGGGCCCAAGTGGAGGAAGAGGAGATGCGGCCAGCTAAGGGCGCGCGCCCCCCTAGCCCAAACTGAATTGGAGTAGGGGGCCGCCCCCCTTTCCTTCTTCTTCTCCTCCCCTTCCTTCCCCTCTCCTACTAGGACTAGGAAAGAGGGGGGAATCCTACTTGGAGTAGGATTGCCCCCCTTGGGCGCGCCTCCTCCTCCTTGGCCACCCTCTCCTCCTCTCCCTCCTTTATATACGGGGAGGGGGGCACCCCTTGGAGACACAACAATTGATCTGTTGATCTCTTAGCCATGTGCGGTGCCCCCCTCCACCATAATCCACCTCGGTTATATCGTAGCGGTGCTTAGGCGAAGCCCTGCGATGGCAGCTTCATCAACATCATCACCACGCCGTCGTGCTAAAGAAACTCTCCCTCGAGCTCTACTGGATCGTGAGTTCACGGGACGTCACCGAGCTGAACGTGTGCTGAACACGGAGGTGCCGTACGTTCGGTGCTGAGGATCGGTCGATCGTGAAGACGTACGACTACATCAACCGCGTTGTTATAATGCTTCCGCTTAACGGTCTATGAGGGTACGTGGACGACACTCTCCCCTCTCGTTGGTATGCATCACCATGATCTTGTGTGTGGTTAGGAATTTTTTGGAATTACTACGTTCCCCAGAAGTGGCATCCGAGCCAGGTTTATGCGTAGATGTTATATGCACGAGTAGAACACAAGTGAGTTGTGGGCGATACAAGTCATACTGCTTACCAGCATGTCATACTTTGGTTCAGCGGTATTGTTGGATGAAGCGGCCTGGACCGACATTACGCATACGCTTACGCGAGACTGGTTCTACCGATGTGCTTTGCACACAGGTGGCTGGCGGGTGTCAGTTTCTCCAACTTTAGTTGAACCGAGTGTGTCTACGCCCGGTCCTTGAGAAGGTTAAAACAACACTAACTTGACGAACTATTGTTGTGGTTTTGATGCGTAGGTAAGAACGGTTCTTGCTCAGCCCATAGCAGCCACGTAAAACATGCAACAACAAAGTAGATGACGTCTAACTTGTTTTTGCAGGGCATGTTGTGATGTGATATGGTCAAGACATGATGCTATATTTATTGTATGAGATGATCATGTTTTGTAACGGAGTTATCGGCAACTGGAAGGGGCCATATGGTTGTCTCTTTATTGTATGCAATGCAATCGCCATGTAATTGCTTTACTTTATCACTAAGTGGTAGAGATAGTCGTAGAAGCAATAGATGGCGAGACGACAATGATGCTACGATGGAGATCAAGGTGTTGCACCGGTGACGATGGTGATCATGACGGTGCTTTGGTAGGGATGGCAATGGGTCGGGTTTGGGGCGGGTGGAGCTGGTCCAAATCCAACCCATGACCCATCTTCCTACCCTCTGCCCATCCACCAAATTATCCATGGGCAAAACTTGTGCCCATGTCCAAACCCACTGGATACCCACATACCCATGGAGCTCCATGGGCATAGAAAAGTCAGCATGAAGCCTTCCCAAAGAGCAAATTAACTCATCATCATTCACTCACAAATGACAACATAAGCTACATGCATAAGTAGGCAACAAGTAATACGATGAGTCCTTAAGTGTGACATACCAGAGGTTGATTCTCCAGCATATAGCTCATGGAACAAGTTGCATATTTCCTGCCATTTCCCATTGATTCGCTCTTTCTACTATAACTGGCATATGGCCCCACATGTCATATGGGTATCCATTGGATATCCATGGAGCACAAACTATAACCATGCCCAACCCGACTGTTCGTGGGTATCCATATCCATGGACCCATGGGCGAAAATGTGCTCCATACCCTTGCCCAACCGGGTCGGGTATCCATGGATATCCAGATCCGTGGATAAAACTGCCATCCCTATGCTTTGGAGATGGAGATCAAAGGCACAAGATGATGATGGCCATATCATATCACTTATATTGATTGCATGTGATGTTTATCCTTTATGCATCTTATTCTGCTTTGTTTGACGATAGCATTATAAGATGATCACTCACTAAATTTCAAGGTAAAAGTGTTCTCCCTGAGTATGCACCGTTGCCAAAGTTCGTCGTGCCGAGACACCATGTGATGATCGGGTGTGATAAGCTCAACATTCATCTACAACGGGTGTAAGACAGTTTTAGACACGCAGAATACTCGGGTTAAACTTGACGAGCCTAGCATATGCAGATATGGCCTCAAAACACTGAGACCGAAAGGTCGAGCGTGAATCATATAGTAGATATGATCAACATAGTGATGTTCACCATTGAAAACTACTCCATTTCACGTGATGATCGGTTATGGTTTAGTTGATATGGATCACGTGATCACTTAGATGATTAGAGGGATGTCTATCTAAGTGGGAGTTCTTAAGTAATATGATTAATTGAACTTAAACTTATCATGAACTTAATACCTAATAGTATTTTTGCTTGTCTATGTTATTGTAGATAGATGGCACGTGTTGTTGTTCCGTTGAATTTTAATGCGTTCCTTGGGAAAGCAAAGTTGAAAGATGATGGTAGCAATTACACGGACTGGGTCCGTAACTTGAGGATTATCCTTATTGTTTCATAGAAGAATTACGTCCTGGAAGCACCGCTGGGTGCCAAACCCGCTATAGGAGCAACGCCAGATGTTATGAACGTCTGGCAGAGCAAAGCTGATGACTACTCAATAGTTCAGTGTGCCATGCTTTATGGCTTAGAACCGGGACTTCAACGACGTTTTGAACGTCATGGAGCATATGATATGTTCCAGGAGTTGAAGTTAATATTTCAAGCAAATTCCTGGATTGAGAGATATGAAGTCTCCAATAAGTTCTACAGCTGCAAGATGGAGGAGAATAGTTCTGTCAGTGAACATACACTCAGAATGTCTGGGTACCACAATCACTTGACTCAGCCGGGAGTTAATCTTCCAGTTGATAGTGTCATTGACAGAGTTCTTCAATCACTGCCACCAAGCTACAAGAGCTTTGTGATGAACTATAATATGCAAGGGATGGATAAGATGATTCCCGAGCTCTTCGCAATGCTAAAGGCTACGGAGGTAGAAATCAAGAAGGAGCATCAAGTGTTGATGGTCAACAAGACCACCAGTTTCAAGAAAAAGGGTAAAGGGAAGAAGAAAGGGATCTTCAAAAAGAATGGCAAACAAGTTGCTTCTCAAGAGAAGAAACCCAAGTTTGGACCTAAGCCTGAGACTGAGTGCTTCTACTGCAAAGGGACTGGTCACTGGAAGCGGAACTGCCCCAAGTATTTGGCGGATAAGAAGGATGGCAAGGTGAACAAAGGTATATGTGATATACATGTTATTGATGTGTACCTTACTAGAGCTCGCAGTAGCACCTGGGTATTTGATACTGGTTCTGTTGCTAATATTTGCGACTCGAAACAGGGACTACAGATCAAGCGAAGACTGGCTAAGGACAAGGTGACGATGCGCATGGGAAATGGTTCCAAAGTAGATGTGATCGTCATCGGCACGCTACCTCTACATCTACCTTCGGGATTAGTTTTAGACCTGAATAGTTGTTATTTGGTGCCAGCGTTAAGCATGAACATTATATCTGGATCTTGTTTGATGCAAGATGGTTATTCATTTAAATCTGAGAATAATGGTTGTTCTATTTATATGAGTAATATATTTTATGGTCATGCACCCTTGAAGAGTGGTCTATTTGTGTTGAATCTCGATAGTAGTGATACACATATTCATAATGTTGAAGCCAAAAGATGCAGAGTTGATAATGATAGTGCAACTTATTTGTGGCACTGCCGTTTGGGTCATATTGGTGTAAAGTGCATGAAGAAACTCCATACTGATGGACTTCTGGAATCACTTGATTATGAATCACTTGGTACTTGCGAACCATGCCTCATGGGTAAGATGACTAAAACGCCGTTCTCCGGAACAATGGAACGAGCAACAGACTTATTGGAAATAATACATACTGTTGTATGCAGTCCGATGAGTGTTGATGCTCGTGGTGGGTATCGTTATTTTCTAACCTTGACAGATGATTTGAGCAGATTTGGGTATGTCTACTTGATGAAACATAAGTCTGAAACATTTGAAAAGTTCAAAGAATTTCAGAGTGAAGTGGAAAATCATCGTAACAAGAAAATAAAGTTTCTATGATCTGATCGTGGAGGAGAATATTTGAGTTACGAGTTTGGTCTACATTTGAAACTATGTGGAATAGTTTCGCAACTCATGCCACCCAGAACACCACAGCGTAATGGTGTGTCTGGACATCGTAATCGTACTTTACTAGATATGGTGCGATCTATGATGTCTCTTACAAATTACCGCTATCATTTTGGGGTTATGCTTTAGAGACGGTGCATTCACGTTAAATAGGGAACCATCAAAATCCGTTGAGACGACACCTTATGAACTATGGTTTGGCAAGAAACCAAAGTTGTCATTTCTTAAAGTTTGGGGCTGCGATGCTTATGTGAAAAAGCTTCAACCTGATAAGCTCGAACCCAAATCGGAGAAATGTGTCTTCATAGGATACCCAAAGGAGACTGTTGGGTACACGTTCTATCACAGATCCGAAGGCAAGACATTTGTTGCTAAGAATGGATCCTTTCTAGAGAAGGAGTTTCTCTCGAAATAAGTGAGTGGGAGGAAAGTAGAACTTGATGAGGTAACTGTACTTGCTCCCTTATTGGAGAGTAGTTCATCACAGAAACCGGTTCCTGTGACACCTACAACAATTAGTGAGGAAGCTAATGATGATGATCATGAAACTTCAGATCAAGTTACTACTGAACCTCGTAGGTCAAGCAGAGTAAGATCCGCACCAGAGTGGTACGGTAATCCTGTTCTGGAGGTCATGTTACTTGACCATGATGAACCTACGAACTATGAGGAAGCGATGATGAGCCCAGATTCCGCAAAATGGCTTGAAGCCATGAAATCTGAGATGGGATCCATGTATGAGAACAAAGTGTGGACTTTGGTTGACTTGCCCGATGATCGGCAAGCCATCGAGAATAAATGGATCTTCAAGAAGAAGACTGACACTAACGGTAATGTTACTATCTACAAAGCTCGACTTGTTGCAAAAGGTTTTCGACAAGTTCAAGGAGTTGACTACGATGAGACCTTCTCACCCGTAGCGATGCTTAAGTCTGCCTGAATCATGTTAGCAATTGCCAGATTTTATGATTATGAAATTTGGCAAATGGATGTAAAGACTGCATTCCTGAATGGATTTTTGGAAGAAGAGTTGTATATGATGCAACCTGAAGGTTTTATCGATCCAAAGGGTACTAACAAAGTGTGCAAGCTCCAGCGATCCATTTATGGACTGGTGCAAGCCTCTCGGAGTTGGAATAAATGTTTTGATAATGTGATCAAAGCATATGGTTTTATACAGACTTTTGGAGAAGCCTGTATTTACAAGAAAGTGAGTGGGAGCTCTGTAGCATTTCTAATATTATATGTGGATGACATATTGTTGATTGGAAATGATATAGAATTTCTGGATAGCATAAAAGGATACTTGAATAAGAGTTTTTCAATGAAAGACCTCGGTGGAGCTGCTTATATATTGGGCATAAAGATTTATAGAGATAGATCAAGACGCTTAATTGGACTTTCACAAAGAACATACCTTGATAAAGTTTTGAAGAAGTTCAAAATGGATCAAGCTAAGAAAGGGTTCTTGCCTGTGTTACAAGGTGTGAAGTTGAGTAAGACTCAATGCCCGACCACTGCAGAAGATAGATAGAAAATAAAAAGTGTTCCCTATGCTTCAGCCATAGGCTCTATCATGTATGCAATGCTATGTACCAGACCTGATGTGTGCCTTGCTATTAGTTTAGCAGGGAGGTACCAAAGTAATCCAGGAGTGGATCACTCGACAGCGGTCAAGAACATCCTGAAATACCCGAAAAGGACTAAGGATATGTTTCTCGTTTATGGAGGTGACAAAGAGCTCGTCGTAAATGGTTACGTCGATGCAGGCTTTGACACTGATCCGGACGATTCTAAATCGCAAACCGAATACATGTTTATATTGAACGGTGGAGCTTTCAGTTGGAGCAGTTCTAAACAAAGCGTCGTGGCGGGATCTACGTGTGAAGCGGAGTACATAGCTGCTTCAGAAGCAGCAAATGAAGGAGTCTGGATGAAGGAGTTCATATCCGATCTAGGTGTCATACCTAGTGTATCGGGTCCAATCAAAATCTTTTGTGACAATACTGGTGCAATTGCCTTGGCAAAGGAATCCAGATTTCACAAGAGAACCAAGCACATCAAGAGACGCTTCAATTCCATCCCGGATCAAGTCCAGGTGGGAGACATAGAGATTTGCAAGATACATACGGATCTGAATGTTGCAGGCCCATTGACTAAGCCTCTCTCACGAGCAAAACATGATCAGCACCAAGGCTCCATGGGTGTTAGAATCATTACTGTGTAATCTAGATTATTGACTCTAGTGCAAGTGGGAGACTGAAGGAAATATGCCCTAGAGGCAATAATAAAGTTATTATTTATTTCCTCATTTCATGATAAAATTTTATTATTCATGCTATAATTGTATTAACCGGAAACATAATACATGTGTGAATACATAGACAAACATAGTGTCACTAGTATGACTCTACTTGACTAGCTCGTTGATCAAAGATGGTTATGTTTCCTAACCATATAAATGAGTTTTCATTTGATAAACGGGATCACATCATTAGAAGAATGATGTGATTGACTTGACCCATTCCGTTAGCTTAGCACTTGATCATTTTAGTTTACTGCTATTGCTTCTTCATGACTTATACATGTTCCTATGACTATGAGATTATGCAACTCCCGATTACTAGAGGAATACTTTGTGTTCGTCACAACGTAACTGAGTGATTATAAAGGTGCTCTACAGGTGTCTCCGATGGTGTTCGTGGAGTTGGCATAGATCAAGGATAGGATTTGTCACTCCGATTGTCGGAGAGGTATCTCTGGGCCCTCTGGGTAATGCACATCACTATAAGCCTTGCAAGCAATGTGACTAATGAGTTAGTTGTAGATGTTGCATTACAGAACGAATAAAGAGACTTGCCAGTAACAAGATTGAACTAGGTATTGAGATACCGACGATCGAATCTCGGGCAAGTAACATACCGATGACAAAGGGAACAACGTATGTTGTTATGAGGTTTAACCGATAAAGATCTTCGTAGAATATGTAGGAAGCAATATGAGCATCCAGGTTCCGCTATTGGTTATTGACCGGAGACGTGTCTCGGTCATGCCTACATAGTTCTCGAGCCCGTAGGGTCCGCACGCTTAAAGTTATGTGACGATCGGTATTATGAGTTTTTGTGTTTTGATGCACCGAAGGTAGTTTGGAGTCCTGGATGTGATCACGGACATGACGAGGAGTGTCGAAATGGTCGAGACGTAAAGATCGATATATTGGAAGGTTATATTTGGACACCGGATGAGTTCTGGGGGTTATCGGATAAATACCGGAGAACCGGGAGGTTAGTGGAACCTCCTGGGGGTTATTGGGCCTTATGGGCCCAAGTGGAGGAAGAGGAAAGGCGGCCAACTAAGGGCGCGCGACCCCCCTAGCCCAAACCGAATTGGACTGGGGGGACGTCCCCCCTTTCCTTCTTCTTCTCCCCCCTTCCTTCCCCTCTCCTACTAGGACTAGGAAAGAGGGGGGAATCCTACTTGGAGTAGGATTGCCCCCCTTGGGCGCGCCTCCTCCTCCTTGGCCGCCCCCTCCTCCTCTCCCTCCTTTATATACGGGGAGGGGGGCACCCCTTGGAGACACAGCAATTGATCTGTTGATCTCTTAGCCATGTGCGGTGCCCCCCTCCACCATAATCCACCTCGGTTATATCGTAGCGGTGCTTAGGCGAAGCCCTGCGACGGTAGCTTCATCAACATCGTCACCACACCGTCGTGCTGAAGAAACTCTCCGTCGAGCTCTACTAGATCGTGAGTTCACGGGACGCCAGCAAGCTGAACGTGTGCTGAATGCGGAGGTGCCGTACGTTCGGTGCTGAGGATCGGTCGATCGTGAAGATGTACGACTACATCAACCGCGTTGTTATAACGCATCCGCTTAACGGTCTACGAGGGTACATGGACAACACTCTCCCCTCTCGTTGCTATGCATCACCATGATCTTGCGTGTGCGTAGGATTTTTTTGAAATTACCACGTTCCCCAACATTAAGTTCATGGAGAAACAGAGTAATGCAATAAGAACGATGACATGATGTAGACAAGATCTATCTATGTAGAGATAGACCCTATCGTTTTATCCTTAGTAGCAATGATACATATGTGTCGTTTCCCTTTCTGTCACTAGGATCAAGCACCGTAAGATCGAACCCACTACAAAGCAGCTCTTCCCATTGCAAGATAAATAGATCAAGTTTGCCAAACAAACTCCAAATATCAAAGAAGAAATACGAGGCTATAAGAGATCATGCATAAAAGAGATCAAAGAAACTCAAATACTTTCATGGATATAAAAAGATAGATCTGATCATAAACTCAAAGTTCATCGATCCTAACAAACACACCGCAAAAGAGTTACATCATATGGATCTCCAAGAGACCATTGTATTGAGAATCAAGAGAGAGAGAGAGATGAAGCCATCTAGCTACTAACTACGGACCCGAAGGTCTACAAAGAACTACTCATGCATCATCGGAGAGGCACCGATGGAGGTGGTGAACCCCATCTGAGATGGTGTCTAGATTGGATCTGGTGGTTCTGGACTCGGCGGCAGCTGGATGAATATTTCGTCGAATCCCCTAGGGCTTCTGGAATATTGGGGTATTTATAGAGCAAAGAGGCGGTCCGTGGGGCACCCGAGGTGGACACAACCCACCATGGAGTGCCTGGGCCTCCTGGCGCGCCCTGGTGGGTTGTGCCCCCCTCGGCGCACCCCCAGACGCAGCCAAGGCCCGTTGTGTTCCTTCTGGCCCTTAAAAATTCTCCCTAAAGTTTTGGGGCATTTGGACTCCGTCTGATATTGATTTTCTGTGATGTAAAAAACATGGAGAAAGTAGCAACTGGCACTTGGCACTATGTCAATAGGTTAGTACCTAAAAATGATATAAAATGACTACAAAATGATTATAAAACATCCAAGATTGATAATATAAAAACATGGAACAATCAAAAATTATAGATACGTTGGAGACGTATCAGCATCCCCAAGGTTAACTCCTGCTCGTCCTCGAGTAGGTAACTGATAAAAACATAATTTTTGATGTGGAATGCTGCCTAACATGGCATATCATATTTTTTTCTTGGGTTTTTTACATCTGTGCCCCTGGTTCCTTAGCTCTACTCATCCATCCCCATGCTCTTAACTTTTGCTCAATTTTCCCCACTCCCTTGCCCGAAACCCTCAGAAGAGGTCACAACGAACGTCGCCGTCGGGTCAGTGCTTTGACCGTTAACTCTGACGAGTGGGGCCGCGTTGGGGGTGTAGCTATTCGACCGTTGGGCCGTCCCTTGCATTAAACGCCGGCGCGCCCCACCATGACAGAAACCTGCTATGCATGCACCCAACAAGCCTGCCTGCATGCGTCAATGCACCGACCGAGCCTGCATGCGCCGATCGAGCCTGCATGCACTGATGCATGCCGCCATGATGCACTGACCGAGCGCTTTCGTGCACGCCAGCCGTCACGGATGCAGCGACGGTCGCTGCTGCTGGTTCCTCTCTTCTCACACACTTATCTCCTCGATTTAGAGCATCATTTTTTATGATCAGTTGCAACATTTTCGATCCACTCGCATCTGCACCCGTTTTGCTAAGACAAATAAATTGAACAAATATGTTGTGGCTGCATGCACTAGCTAGGTGGCTACATATTTGTGGCTTGTGTTAGAAAAGAAGGGTTCGTTGTGGCTGCACGCACTATGTGGTTACTAAGAAAGCGAGCTCTCTAAGAAAACAATCAACATACATGTAGATAGGGCTAACAAGCCCATATCACGATCACATAGTTGAAACTAGGAAGAACTTCATAATAGAATAGATAGAAAACTTAATAATAGGACTTGATAAAAGGGCCAACAAGCCCATAGCATCTCTCACATAGTTCAATGGGATTACAACTTAACATAACATAGACTCAAAAAAAGAAAAATAGATAGAGGGTTTAGAACCCTAGACGCCGCCTTCTCCACCTCGCTCCTCCTCTGGGCGCCCTTCACTGCTCCTCCGGGGCATTGTAGATGGGGTACGAAAGAGTGTGCATGCGGGGCGCGGTGGGGAAGGTGTTGGTGTGCTCCATGAACATGTTGTGGGTTGTGAAAGCCACACCAAAACACTCGGCCGAGGCGGTAGAAGGCGTCAAATGTGTTGGTGAAGTGGGCAAGGAGAGCAACCACCACCCCGTTTTGGATGACCTCCTCGACACGGAACATCCTTGGAGATCCCTGTGGGAGGTGGTGGTAGCCGGACACGAGGAAGAACTCGGTGAAGTTCCTTGTGGTCCTCCACCTTGATATCGCCCACACACGTAGTGTGCGCTCAATGTACAGGCCAAGAGGGTAGAGCCTCTCCGGCACGGTGGGTGGGAAGTGGTAGGTTGGTCCGGTGTACTGCATGGCTGAGGATGTGCTAGAAGAAGGAGAAGTGGTCGAAGAGCAAGAAGGGAAGATGGCAGAGCAGATGGGATATGGATGAGGGATGGCAGAGGCATAGGGTGGCTTAAATAGCCGTAGTGCTACGTGTTATTTGGCCGTGGCAATAACGGGGTCAAATGTGAAGTAACCCGTTTTCAAACCCACCGCAGCATCGGGAATGTACACGCGTGGGAAACGGTGGTTTGAAAAAGAAGAAGAAAAACAAGCTAATTGCACGCGTGGGAATCCGTGGTCATATATATTATATGAATAAAAAGAGACAATTTTTGAATAGTTTGTGATAAAAATAAATTTGGCCCTTAAAAATTTGGTCATTTGCTACGCAATGTCAATTGATTTCAAACGATGCAAGAATACAGAGCCAGCACATTCACAAAAACCAGAGCAAACAATGCAAAAATACAAAGCCAACACGTTCACAAAAAACAGAGCAAATGATGCAAAAAAACGACGCAATTCGACGGCCCAACGAGAGATTGGTTTCCTTTTGGGCCCAATAACAATGTTTTTTTGGCGGAGTCAGTGGTGGGCGAGCAGCCGAGCACAACCAATAGGATCGCCTCTCGCGGATCGCCCCATGATCCAACAATGCGGAGCCATCCTTGTGATCCAACGTCGCGGAGCGTGCATGCAGCCAGCCCACCTAATTCCTTCTAGAAGACCAGATCTGAGGGTTGTCGCTTGGCGCGAGGGTATGATCGGACGGCTGACGTTGGGAGCTAGGGTTAGGCAAAATCCCGCAGGGTTTAGAGGGGTTTTGAGCTAGTCAACGGGGTTTCGAAGGCTTTGACTGAGCATAACTAATTTAAAAAAATCAAAAAAATATGAAACCTTCGCCATTCGTCATTTTATAAGACAAATTAACGAGGAAAAATTCTAAACTTGGTCTATGCTCATTTTCATGAAAAAACCCTAGCTGGCACGATCGAGGTCAAATGAGCACCATTAATTTAAAAAAAAATCAAAAAAATAGAAAACCTGCGCACAATGTTGTCTTATGTGGCATGTTACCAACCAAAAATCATAAACTTGGTCTATGGTCATTTTCATGAGAAAACCTTCACACATATGAGCTATCATGTATATGATTTCATAGAGTTCAAGGAGAGGAGGTGGCGTTACCTTCTGTTTTTGAAAAATTTAAAAAAATCAAAAAAATCACCAAAGCTTTATTTTAAAGTGAATAAGAAGGATCTGAAGTTAGTTTTCCATTTTCATATTTGAAAACGTGTTTTTAATAGTTTTTATATTAAAGCATATGTTTTCAAAAGAAAATGTAAAAATATGAAGATTAATTCAAAAAATAGTGAGACTTCGAATCCACACTATGGAAAGTGAATATGTGTTAATAAAAAAAATCATTTGGCTCATTTAGAGTAGGTTCAAAAAAACTTGATTACAAATGGGATGTTTACCCTAGCGTGGGAGTTCATTTGGAGCACATTGTAGCGATCTGACCTCAAACAGTCAAATCTCTGTGCATAAGTGTCATCCCTGGATCGGTAATGCTGGCACACACAATACTTCGAAGGATTTATAACAGATTAGCAATCACACACTTATTACATCAATAGTCTCAAGAGAGAACTTAATACAAAAATATGGCTTAAGGCCATCTAAATACGATAATAGCGGAAGGCTTGGAAGATAAAGCGAGTCCATCAACTCCAACGGCATAGCTGAGTGCATGACAAACGACCTAGCGCACCTTACTCTTCGTCTGAAAAGTCTGCAACATGATATGTTGCAGCCCGAAACGGGTCAACACATGGAATATGCTGGCAAGATAACACAATAGAGCAATGAACAAGTAAATGCTATCACTACATGCATATATGGCTGGTGGAGGCTCTATGGTTATAATGTTTTTGCGAAAAGCCAATTTTTCCCTACAACAAAGGAATATATTTTATTTAACTATCATGGTAGTTGATGAACATTGAGAATGGTAACCCCATCTCAATCCCAATTAAACAGTAATTAACAACCCAACAAGTTAATTTAGAGTGATGGGATCAATATGATAATCCAAGAACCAGATACTCAAGATGTCCATAACCGGGGACACGGCTAACCATGATTAGTTTGTACACTCTGCAGAGGTTTGCGCACTTTTCCCCACAAGATTTGATCTCCTCCGTTGGATTTCTCGCACTACATGGTGTTTGAGAAACGGATGACTGAGACACAGTCTTTCAGAGACATTAACTCTTTACTCTGGGTGGACAGTTACACCTACTTTCCCCTACATCTACTAGCCCACCACCGATAGAGGTCATGAAACATACTCAACTATGCTAGCCCATAATAGCTTGTGGCTGCACACGGAAGTTTCTAGCATGAATAATCTTAAGATCCCTTTGAGCCTGGGTGGCAAACAAAAAGACAACACTAGTATATCCCTAGGTGCCCGCAACCAATCCACCCAGATGCGTATTTAAGTAGCCACCTTAAGTTAACCATTAATTAACAATCTCACATCTGTCATGGATCACTCAAACCAAACCATGTCTACGAGCATAGCATAGCAACCTAAGCATAATGTAGAAGTAACTCCCTAGGGTTTGATAATAAAAGGGCAATAGGTTCTACCTCATCATTTACTTCCCAAACCCACATGTTAAAGGATCCTACTCATGCAATGTTTGAGGATTGTAGCTAATGCATAAAAACTGGGTAATAAAAGGTACGATCAAAGTGTTACTTGCCTTGCTGATGATCTGCAAACCCTAGAGACTCGTAGTAGCACGCTTCGCACTCCGGGTATTCTATCACAAACAAACAATAGTATACATAAGCACTCAAGCATAGATGCAAGGGTAAAACTCAAATAAAAAGAGCAAATCTAAAAATTCAACTGAAGAGCTTCGGTTTGCAAAAAGAATTGATCAAATCGGAGCTATGGAACTGAAACTACGATCACAAGAACTTTGAATTCAAATATGCTTGAAACCAAAATTTTAAATTTTCAAAACCATGTTCAAGTAATTTAGCCGGAGAGATGGGCTCGAGATGAAGATTTTGGCGTTGGTTTCACTAGATTTGGACTAACGGTTAAAAAGTTGCGAGGGTTTGAAGATCAGGGGCTAATCTGCGATAAAAATAATCACAGATAGGTCCCTGGTGAAAAAAATAAAAGAAAAAGAAAAAACAACGGCACGAACGTTCGCTAACAGAGGCAAACGGGCGAAATTTGTTCGTTAAAACAAACTAATGAATGAACGTTCGTAAATTAACCTAAACCGAAGAAAACCGAGAAAACCGAACCGATCTAAATAATAATAAAAAACCAATCTAGGGTTAATAAAAACCGGGCAGTTTTATACCGGTTCATCGGAAAAACCGGCGGGTCGGCGGGGTCAACGGCGGGGCGACTCCGGCGGGGCTCCGCGGCTGCGGCGGCACGGTAGCGGGGCGGCGGCGCGGCGCGGGCTGTGGCGGCGTGCGGCGCAGCGCGGGCTGCAGCGGTGCTGGGTGGCGGTGGTGCGATGCGGGACGGGGGGAGGAGGCGGCGGGGGCGGCAGTATTTAAGGAGGAGGGGGCGCGATGCCGGCTTGCGGGAGGGCCTACCCGGACGGCATGGCGCGGCCGGACTCCGGCGAGTCCGGCTCGGCCATGATTCGGGAAGGCGGCGGCCCAGCGGGCCGTCTGGGCCTTCGGCCCAGTTCAGTCCGGAAACTTCTTTTTAAAAATAAATTCCACCGAAAGGAAAAATCTTAAATAAATAAAAAAATTCTAAAAATGCCAAAAACAATTTTCACCATCTAAATAAAAATATTTATAACATAGTAAACATTTTTTTGGCCTAAAAATGCAATTTTTGAAAAATGCATGTTTTTCTAATTCAAATAAAATAGCATTAAAAATCCAAATAAATTATTTATTTGATTTTAATATTTTTCCTCCAATATTTCTTTTATTTTGGAGAAGTCATTTTATCTCCGCTCTTTTATTTTTTTATATTAAAATATTTCGGAGAGAAAAATAATGAAAACCAAAATGATCCTCTTTTCAATATTTGAGACGAATTCAAATATGAAAATAGTGAAATCCCCAACTCTCTCCGTGGGTCCTTGAGTTGCTTAGGATTTCTAGGATCACAACCAAAATGCAATAAAATATGATATGCATATGATGACCTATATATAACATTCCAAATTGAAAATTTGGGATGTTACAAACCTACCCCCCTTAAGATGAATCTCGCCCTTGAGATTCGGGTTGGCTAGAAAATAGGTGCGGGTGGTCTTTCCGTAGGTCTTCCTCTCGTTCCCAGGTGGCTTCATCTTTAGTATGGTGGCTCCACTGAACTTTGCAAAACTTGACAACCTTGTTGCGTGTGACTCGGCTGGCAAACTCAAGAATCTTAACAGGTTTCTCCTCGTAGGTTAGATCACTATCCAACTGAATTGCTTCCTGGGGCACTGTTTCTCTCAGAGGAATATCGGCCATCTCAGCGTGGCACTTCTTCAATTGGGAAACATGAAATACATCATGAAATCCTGACAGTCCTTCGGTTAACTCCAACTTGTAGACCACTTCTCCCATACGTTCCAAAAACTCGGTATGGTCCTACAAATCTCGGGGCTAACTTTCCCTTAACTCCAAAGTGTTTAACTCCTCACAGAGGTGACACTCAAAGATATGCTCTATCTCCGATTTCATAGACTACCTCCTTGTGTTTTGAATCTGCGTAACTCTTCTGCCTGGACTGAGCTACCATCAGTCTATCTCGAATCAACTTAACCTTCTCTTCGGACTCTTTGATCAAATCTGGTCCAAACAATTGACGGCCTCCGACTTCATCCCACATCAACGGTGTCCTGCACCTTCTTCCATACAAAGCTTCAAAAGGTGCCATCTTCAAACTAACTTGGTCACTCTTGTTGTATGAGAACTCTACGTAAGGCAAATTATCATCCCAACTAGATCCATAATCTAGCGCACAAGCTCTCAACATGTCCTCCAGAATCTGGTTGACTCTCTTGGTCTGTTCGTCTGTCTGCGGGTGAAAGGTTGTACTGAACTCTAGTCTAGTACCCAAAGTCTGGTGCAGCTGGTGCCAGAATTTTGAAGTAAACTGTGTCCCTCTATCTGATACGATGGCCCTCGGAACTCCATGCAGACATACAATCCTGGCCATATATATCTTGGCCAACTTTGCACTTGTATAGGTGGTTTTCACCGGGATAAAGTGAGCCACTTTGGTCAAACGATCCACTACTACCCAAATAGAATCATATCCTGATCGGGTCCTGGGTAATCCGGTGATGAAATCCATGCCAAGCTTGTCCCATTTCCATTCGGGTATCGGCATAGGCTGCAGTAATCCTGCTGGCTTCTGATGTTCTGCCTTCACTCTCTGACATACATCACATACGGCTACATAATCGACAATATCCTTCTTCATTCCAGTCCACCAGAAATGCTCCTTCAAATCCAAATACATCTTGGTGTTTTCGGGGTGTATCGAGTGTGGCGAGTCATGAGCTTCCTGAAGTATTAACTTCCTGATCTCTGCATTATTGGGTACATAAACACAGTCCTCAAACCATAAGGCATTGTGCTCATCCTCACGAAAACCCTTGGCTTTTCCTTTGCTCATCTTCTCCTTTATCTCAGCAATTTCCTTATCATCCTTCTGAGCTTCTCAAATCTTTCCCAATAATGTTGACTGAACCTCCATTGCTGCGACAAAATCGCTAGGGACTATCTCCAAACGAAGCTCCCTGAGATTTTCAACTAACTCCTGCGGAAATCCCCCGCTTACAAGGGTATTGGCATAACTCTTTCGGCTCAAAGCGTCTGCTATGACATTGGCCTTGCCTCGATGATAGTGCAACTTCATATGTAATCCTTTATAAGATCCAACCATCTCCTTTGTCTGAGATTCAACACCTTCTGTGTGAAAATGTACTTCAAAATCTTATAATTCATGTACACATCACATCGATTTCCAATAAGAAAGTGTCTCCAAGTCTTGAGCGCATGAACTACGGCTGCTAACTCCAAATCATGCGTGGTATAATTCAACTCATGCGGTCGAAGTTGACGTGAGGCATACGAAACCACTCTTCCATCTTGTATAAGTACTCCTCCAAGTCCTAAGCGAGAAGTGTCGCAATACACTTGGAAATCCTTACGTATATCCGGCAGAATCAGCACTGAGGCTGTAACCAAACGTTTCTTCAGCTCCTGAAAACTTGCCTCGCATTCATCTGTCCACTTAAACTTAGTGCATTTCTTCAACAACTCCGTCATGGGCTTCGCAATCTTTGAAAAATTCTCAATGAATCTCAGATAATATCCCACGAGTCCAAGAAAACTACGGATCTCTCCAACTAAGGTGGGTGCCAACCACTCAGTGACAGATTGGACCTTGGCAGGATCCACTGCTACACCTTCTCCTGATATAACATGGCCAAGAAATCCAACTTCCTTTAACCAAAAGTCACACTTGCTGAACTTGGAATACAACTGGTGTTCCCTGAGCTTCTCGAGAACTAAACAGAAATGCTCCTTGTGCTCCTCTTCATTCTTCAAGTACACCAAGATATCATCAATGAACACCACAACAAACTTATCCAAGAACTCCATGAACACCTTATTCATCATACTCATGAAATAGGCCAGGGCGTTAGTCAATCCAAATGACATAACTGTATACTCATATAGCCCGTACCTTGTTGTGAAGGCTATGTTAGGTATATCCTGTTCTCGGATCTTCAGCTGGTGGTATCCTGATCATAGATCGATCTTGGATAATACTGTCGGTGTTCTGGGAACGGGGGTCCCCAGACTTGCCTGCCTGTGGCCTGCGGCGTGGCTCAAAGGGGGGCCCAGCACGGCCCATCTTCACCAACACAAACCCAAGACCCTCGCGAGGGGCCAAGCCTCGCGGGGCGGACGACGCGGAGCTTCCTCAGGCATGGCCTCGTCAGGCTGGCTCACGAGGAGGTGAAGAGATCAAGGCAGGGTACCTCACGAGGTGCCCATGACGCAAGCCATGACGACTCAGGGCGCCAAGCGGGTGCCAGCCCGCGCAGTGTCCTCCTTTCCTCTTTGGTGCAAAGGGGGCAAGCACAACCGCGGAGTACCGAGGCATCAGGCAAAGGTTGCCATTTCGGTGCAACGAGACCAAGACCAGGAGGACTACGAGATGGAGGTCATCGTGGAGCCCAAGACGGCGTCATCGCCAGAGCTTTGCGCAGACGAAGACTACTTTTGTCAGGATAGCTGATACTTGCTGTCCCCCTTCAAATTAGCCCGCCATTGTTGGCTCCCTTCCCGCTCGATATTTGGGAAGAGGACCAGGGCCTCTATAAATAGGACCAGCCACCCACATAGAAAGGGGGGGGTGAGTTGAAGAGGTTGGGAAGTAGGAAGGAAGAGGCTCGTTAGAGAGGGTCTCGATCAGAGAGAGAGATAGAGAGAAAGGTGACTGAACTCTTCTCAGTAGTTCATCCCCCCAGCCAAGAACAGACCCTCGCGAGGCTGTTCTTCCCTGTATTGTTCATCATCATCAGCCCAAGAGGCAATCCACCACACCACACACTGGAGTAGGGTATTACACCACAATGGTGGCCCGAACCAGTATAAACCCTGTGTCTCTTGTGTTGTTCTTTCCGTAGTTTAGATCCTAGCATGGCGGAGGGGTGCAGGTAGGTAGGAGGCGAAATCTCCGCGCGCACCCCAGTGTTCGAACCTCAAGGGTCTGCCGGAACTCGAAATCCGAAATTTGGCGCGCCAGGTAGGGGTGAGCCGGGATTCGTCTTCCACCACCCCGTTCTTCTCCGACCATCATGCCCATGTCTGACGCTCGTCGGGCCCGCGCCGAGCGCCGGGCCGCGCTCGCTTCCCGCGTCGCCCAGACGGCCCCTGTCGGCGGGCGTCCTCGCCGTTCCCCGTCACCTGCCATCAACGCTGCCACCGGCCCGGCGGGGGACGAGCAACAAGCATCGTCCCAGCATCTGTCCGTGTGGCAAGACGGCCGCACCGCAACTCCCTCGTTCACCCTAGCTAGATCTTTGTCCTGCGCACTCCGCGCACCCATGGAGGCTCGGGCTGCACTCATCGCGGCAAACGAGCTCCTGCGCTACCGTCCCGTCGACGACGTCTACGAAGAATGGCTCGACTGCGTCACCGAGCTCGTCCGCGCCGTGGGGGGCTCTCCTGCGCCGTCTGTCCCACTGCACCGCACCCCGCCCCGCACGGGCGACGAGGCTCCGGCGGCGCCCCGGCCGCCTCCTCCTCAAGAAGACGCCATGGCTCCAAGGCGCGTGGCCCCTGGGCGGAACCCGCTCCGTCAGGTGCTAGCGCGGCAAGAATAGAGCTGCCAAGAAGTCCCTCGCCCGCAAGAAGCCGCCCGGGTGCTCCCTGCTCCAGCACGTCGTGATCATGGTCCTGCTCCCGCGCGTCAAGACCCCGCGCTGCTCTCAGCTGCAGCGCGTGGGGACATGCAAGACCAAGCTCTCCGTCACCCAAGGCCTCCCGTGGCCACAGCAGGCTGCCGCGCCTTCACCACCGAATTACGCAGCGTCGCGTGGTCCGGCAAGTTCAAGCCAGACCTTCCTCCTCGCTACGACGGCATGGCCGACCCTGCGGAGTTCCTCCAGCTCTACGAGCTGGGCATCGAAGCTGCCAACGGAGACGAGAAGGTCATGGCGAACTGGTTTCCCACGACGCTCAAGGACGGGGCCCGCACCTGGCTTCTGAACCTGGCTCCAGGCACAATCTCCTCCTGGGAAGAGATGCGCACCCGCTTCATCGCCAACTTCCAAGGCACTCGCGACCGGCCACCCGCCGTGAGCGACATGCGCCGCATCAAGCAACAACCCGGGGAGACCCTGCAGAAGTACATCCAGCGCTTCAACAACGCACGCCTCAAGATTCCCAAGGTGACTGAGGAGGCCATCATCTCAGCTTTCTCCGACGGCGTGCGCGATGTCAAGATGAAGGAGGAGCTGGCGATGCATGAAGACCTGTGCACTTCCTTGGAGCTGTTCAACTTGGCAAACAAGTGCGCTAGGGTTGAGGAAGGGTGTCTCTCCCTCCTCGAGCTGCCTGCCGCAGACCTAGAGGAGAAGAAGCTCAAGGCCAAGGATGTGAAGCGCAAGGGGGCTGCCGTGCTCGCGGCAAAACCAGACACCAAGCGAGGCAGGGATCAGCCCGAACCTTCCAAGGGCAGCCGGTACTGTGTGTAACACGACCTCCAAACCCACAACACCAATGAATGTCAAGAGCTCCGAGCCGTGCGAGAAGGAAGGATCGGCCGTCGCCCTGACCGCAGTGACCGGGGCTACGGCCGAGGAGGAGGAAGGAACGTAGGACGCTGGGAAGACCGTGGCCCGCACCAAGGGTGGTGCGATCAACCTTGTGAGGATCGCTGGCAAGACCCGCCTCGCGAGGGAGGCTGGAGGGATCAGCCTCGCGAGGATCGCCTGCAAGGCAACGCAGGCCTCCCACCGCTGCCGCTGCAGCCAAGGAGAAACGAGGACCGCCACCAGGACGAGGGGGCTGGGGGCTTCCAGGAGCCACGCGCGATCGCCTGCATCCTGGGCGGGGCACAAGCCCCAGCCTCTCAGCGCATCTTCAAGCAGTTCGCCCGCGAAGTGAACGCAGTCCTCCCCAGGCTCGAAGCCACGCGCCCTCTCAGGTGGTCGGCGTGCGCCATCACGTTCAGCTCAGCAGATCAGCTCAAGTGTGCGGCTACAGCCGGAGTCCTCCCGATGCTTTGTTCCCCAATCATCAGCAACGTGGTGGTCACCAAGACCCTCATCGATGGCGGGGCAGGGCTCAACGTCCTATCCGTGGAAACATTCAACAACCTCCAAGTGCCCTACAGCCAGCTTCCGCCAACCAAGCCTTTCTCTGGTATCACCGACGGCTCCACGGTCCCGATTGTGCAGGTCCGCCTCCCTGTCACCTTCGGGGCACGCGACAACTACCGCACCGAGCTCATCGACTTCGATGTCGCTCACATTCGCTTGCCGTACAACGCCATCCTTGGGTACCCAGCGCTGGCCAAGTTCATGGACGCAACTCACCACGGCTACAACGTCCTCAAGATGGCTGGAAGCGGCGGAGTCATCACGGTGCCCTGTGAAGAGAAAGACGCGGTGTGTTCCCTGGAACAAGCCTTTCAGGCCGCATCACTGGAAGACCCGGATCGCGGAAACAAGAGGCTTCCCGAGACCGCCCCCAAGAAGAAGAAGACATCGTCCGGCCCGACCACTCAGGAGGCAGGCCCCTCTAGGCCCGTGCCTGCCCAGGGGGAACCTCCTTCCATCGCATAGGAAAGCGCGACCGGCGCCCTCCTCAGGCAGGGCTCGGGGGCTCTCCCCTGGAGGGCCACCGACCTAGTTAGGGTCACGAGGGAGGCGCTTGGGCACCACATCGAGGCGTGTTTCGAAGCACGTTTCCCTCAAGAAGGAGCAAGGCAAGGAGATCCAGACCCTCAGGAGTTCGTCAGCAAGGCCATTCAGGAGCTACAGGAGTCAAGAGTCATGAAAGGCGGCGGCCGCCTACCAGCAATGGCTCCCCATCCAGGCGAGGATGGCGGGCTGCGCGTCTGCATCGACATACCAGGGCTCAACCGAGTCGCCTCCCTGGAGCGCCTCTGGCCCTCGCGAGTGGGGCGTTGCGGGGGCCCACCCCACAGCTACGTTCGCATGCCTTACGGCTTGCCGAGCGCGGCTGACACGTACCAGCGCCTCACGAGGGGCAACACGAAGGCACGAGAGGCCAGGCGTTCCGCAGCCCTGGCAGGGATGGAGATGGCCTGCGAGGAGCCGCCAGCGCCTCCGGAGCCTCCCGAGGCCCCTGGGCCTGGGGGCTCATGAGGATCGGCTTCCGCAGCCCACCGAGTCTGCTACACCAACACCCCTTCGTCTTCAGCGTCATCAGGTGACATCTTTCAAGTTTCACTTCCAGCTGGGAGCGCCCCCAGGGCTGCATTATTCCAGGCCGCGTGGGTCCGTCCCTGCGGCGTGTATCCCTTTTATTTCACGTTGTTAGCTTACCTTGTTGGGGGCGCCACTCGGGCTGCATCATCCCCAAGCCGCTCGGGCCAGGCCTAGCGGCACGTATCCCATTTGCGTTTATTTCCGGTTATGCGTTAGAACCACCATGCTCGATTATTTGATGCCGGTCCACGGCACCTCTTCTCCTCCATGCCGACCACTTGCACGTTAAAGGGGGGTACCTGAGCATCGCGACTCAGGGCTCTTACTGGCTCTCCAGCCCTCATCCTCTGGCCTTGACCATGGCATCGCGACCTGGCATACCAGCAACGGCTGAGACCAGCTCGAGGGCCGGGACCCGAGGATGTAGAGTGCAGGCATCTAACCAAATTTGCAGGGACACATCACAAGATAAGGCCCAGTGCCAGGCGCAACCCGCCTAGAGGTAGGGCCCCGTGAGTCCCGTGCTGGCTCACGGGTGCCCAGATACAGCTCGCCAGGCCCTACCGTGCCAGCCACGTGTCAGGGCGGGGCTGTACACGCCCCGGGGGCTCCTCCCGGAGGGGCCCCCCCTCCCACGTACCAGTGGAAGCACCATGCTCCGTGCTGGCTGACGACACTGCCGAGGAGCGGCTATGCCCGTACACATACAGAAGCGCTATGGTCCGCGCTGGTGATAAACAACTGAGGGTGGCCCCCGGGCCGCATCAACCTCAGGGAGCCCGGAGCTCAGTGTCTAGCCTCATCGTAATGCCTCTCCTCGGGAGTGCCGCGCGAGGGGGCTGGACACGGGGGCTGCGCCTGGGTCACGCCCAGACGCACGCCGCCCAGCCAGGCTCCCCCAGGCCTGGTTCGTCGCGCGCCTCTCCCCGAGCGGAGCCAAGGTATGAAGGCCATTTGAGCGTCAAGGGGGACTCCTGAGCATCGGGACTCAGGAGCCTAACTGGTCACGTAGCCCCTCACTCCTTGGTCCCGTCCTGGTTTACGGTCGGGACTATTGCTGGGTGAGGTACACGCAGGGCCGGGCTCTGCAGACGTAGAACGGTGGATCCACCCACATCATACCTCCCTACTTGCTGTTCGTGCGCCAAGGGGGACTCCTGAGCATCGCGACTCAGGAGCCTAACTTGTCACGTAGCCCCTCACTCCTTCGTCTCGTCCTGGTTTCCGGTCGGGACTATTGCTGGGTGAGGTACGCGCGGGGCCGGGCCCTGCCGGCGTAGAACATAAGCAAGTAGGAAGGAAAAGCGCAAATTTCAAGGAATTCAAAAGCAAATATTATAGACCGCACTGTCATCCCAATACGGAACGCAAGTTTAAACGCCTCCCCGAGGCATGATACATGTGCAGGAATTGAAAGCAGGACAGGAGCCACGACAGAGTCACTTGTCGGCGGGGGAGCATCGCGGAGTGGGTTCGCCTCACGGAGCAGCGGGGTCGGCAGCGCCTTGCTCCGGCTTGGTGCTGAAGGCCCGGAACTTCCCCAGCAGAGCCTCCGCGTGACCCTTCACGGCCTCGGCAGCGGCAGCGGCACGCTCACCACTCACTAGCTCCAACAGGTTGTCGAGGTCGACATCAGGATCGCGAAGGTAGATGTGGGTGAGGACCCGCGCCAGTGCTGCAGACGACAGGACACGCGCCTCGGCCTCGGACGTGGGGCCAAGGCCAAGGGCGACATCTTCAAGAGCGTGAACCAGGAAGGGAAGCAGCTTGGCAGGGCCGTCCTCGGCGCCAGCCAGCGGGCTCTCCAGGCCGCTGTCATAAAGCGTCCTCAGCGAGGAGCGAGCCTTCGCCTCCAACTCCGTGAAGGCCGCGCGGTCCTCGGCAAGAACCAGGGCCTTGTCGTCCAGCTCGGCCTTCCTCGCCCCCAACTCCTGCTCCAGCGCGCCTAGGCAGTCGCGGCGCTTCCTGAGCTTGGCCTCCTAGCCCTCGACGGCCGCCTCGCGAGCCTTCACGCCTTCTTCCTGCTCTTGGCGAAGGCGGACCTCTTTCGCAAGCTGATCCCGTAGGCCTTGCAGCTCGTCCTCCAGCGCCTTGCAGCGACCACGGACATCGACCACCTCCCCCAGGGCTGCATCACGAGCAGCCTTCGCCTCAAGGATGGCCTGCTTCTCCTCGTCGCATGCCGTCGAGGCCTGGACCAGTGCCGCCCGAATCGAGGCGTAGGAGCGAACCCATCCAGAAGCCAGCTCCAAGCGCCCGGCCACCAAGCAAGGGTCGGCGCCAAGAAGATCCTGCCGCAGTCGGTCCAGCTCAGCAGCAGCATGATCCAGAATGGTAGAAGGAGTCGGAGAGATAGCAGCCGGTGGAGTAGGAGGAGAAGGCGGCAGCGCGGCCACGGCATCCTGAGGTGGAGCCTGCCGCGCCCCGACAGCTGTAGTGGCGGCGGCAGGCAAGGACACTTCGGGAGCCACTTGGGCCGTGGGGGCTGAGCTCGCCCCAGCCGGCTTGGCCAGGCCTCGCGAGGACGACCGGGCAGGAGAAGCCTGTGCATCGCGGTTACCCTCCTTCGCGGGCAGAGGCGCCGCCACGGATGGAACCTCAGGAGCCCCCTTTGGCTTCTTTGGTGTGGGTGCCAGCCTATCCAAGAGATGCGAACGTCAAGCCTCAGAAGTAGAGTAGAAATAAAGTCAAGAATCAAACACTTACGGGTCGTTGCCAGTGAGCTCAAGCGGCCTCCGGTCAAATTTGAAGCCTGAAAGCCGGCTGGAAGGATCAACCTCGGGAAGCTTGGAGGCGGAAGGTGCGTCCGCGGTTCGCCCCGGGGCCGGGGCAGACCCGCGGGAGATCAGCCCGGTCCTGTCCTTCTTCGGGATCGGGGGAGAGCTCCCGCTGTCCTGCTCGTCGTCGTCTTCACCGTCATCCTTGTCGTCATCGCTCAGAGAGAGGCGGAGAACGCGGGACCTGCGCCGGGGGAGGGGAGCCCTCGACTCTCCGTCAGTCGCCTCGGAGTCAGGCCCTTTTCCCCGCTCCCCTCCTTCCTCCTCTTCGCTGGAGTCGTCGGAGGGCATGTCCACCGGCTCCTCGGAAGTTTCCATGGGCACGGGCCCATCCCCGTTGAAGACGGGCATGGACTTGACTACCCGCTCCCAGTCGTTGCGGAGGAACAAGGGCGTAGGAGCGCCCTCCAGCCTCGCCACGTTGCCCCCGACCAGAGACTGGAGAACCGCAGCCAGGTCTCCATCGGCCAAGGCCACGGGGCTCGGACGGGGCCTCCACATTGGAAGTGAGTACTGCCGAAACGGAGCCAGCTGGTGCTCCAGGAACTCCCTCAGCAGCGATGCGCTGGTCAGCTTCGCCACCGCCATGTCGGTCGGCCTCAGATCCACGTCCATCTTCTCCAACACCATCTTCGCACGGGGATCCACGAGCTCCGCTCGACCCTAGTCGCTGGAGCTCGTGGGCTGCTCCGTGGGCAGGATCAGCCGAGGGTGGATACGCCCAGCATCCACCAAGATCCACTTGCTCCTGAAGCCCTCAATCCTCTTCCCAGGGTTCGAGATGGCAATGGCGCCACCGTATGCGATGAAGCTTGCGCACGCAGAAGCAGGACCGCGAGAGGTCCGGAGGTAGAAGTAGTGCCACAGTAAGGCCACTGAGGGCTGCACCCCAACGTGGGCCTCGCAATAATAAGCAAAGATTGCCAGGAGAAGGACGGAGTTGGGATGGAGATGCAGAGCCTGTAGCTTGTAATGGCGGAGGACAGAGAAGAAGAACTCGGAGAAGGGAGGCACCAGGCCAGCAACAATGGCACTTACGAAGAGCGGATAGAAGGTGCTCCTTTGACCCTTAGGGGTGGCGGAGCCGGCCTTGAACACCTTCGCCCCGTCGATGCCCCGCGCCGTCGCCATCCGGCGCAACCGAGCAAGGCTCGCCTCCGACACGTTCGGCGAGTCCAGGGCAGACGAGTACCAAGCTGAGGCTGGGGGCTGGTGAGGCGCCATGGCTTCCTAGGTCGCACGGTCAGAGCAGATCTGGTAATTTTGGAGGAAGGAAGGAGAGGCGCAAGAAAGGGGATCTGAGCAGCAACCGGGGAAAGCAAGAAGCAGGGCCTAGGCGGATGCCACTCCTTTATCAACTCGCGCGGTTGCTAAGGCGCCCACATCTAGTCAACCGCCATGCGGCACCCAAGGCCGCAGGCTGTTAGGGCCCGCGGCGCTTCGCTCTTGTCCTTTCGCCTCCCTGCATGGCCAAGTCCGGGCGCGCCTTGGGCCCGGGGGCTACTGTTGGCGTTCTGGGAACGGGGGTCCCCAGACTTGCCTGCCTGCGGCCTGCGGCATGGCTCAAAGGGGGGCCCAGCACGGCCCGTTTTCACCAACACAAACCCAAGACCCTCACGAGGGGCCAAGCCTCGCGGGCGGACGACGCGGAGCTTCCTCAGGCACGGCCTCGCCAGGCTGGCTCACGAGGAGGCGAAGAGATCAAGGCGGGGTACCTCACGAGGTGCCCATGACGCAAGCCATGATGACTCAGGGCGCCAGGCGGGTGCCAGCCCACGCAATGTCCTCCTTTCCTCTTTGGTGCAAAGGGGGCAAGCGCAGCCGCGGAGTACCGAGGCATCAGGCAAAGGTTGCCATTTCGGTGCAACGAGACCAAGACCAGGAGGACTACGAGATGGAGGTCATCGTGGAGCCCAAGACGGCATCATCACCAGAGCTTTGCGCAGACGAAGACTACTTTTCTCAGGATAGCTGATACTTGCTGTCCCCCTTCAAATTAGCCCACCATTGTTGGCTCCCTTCCCGCTCAATATTTGGGAAGAGGACCAGGGCCTCTATAAATAGGACCAGCCACCCACATAGCAAGGGGGTGAGTTGAAGAGGTTGGGAAGTAGGAAGGAAGAGGCTCGTTAGAGAGGGTCTCGATCAGAGAGAGAGATAGAGAGAAAGGTGACTGAACTCTTCTCAGTAGTTCATCCCCTCAGCCAAGAACAGACCCTCGCGAGGCTGTTCTTCCTTGTATTGTTCATCATCATCAGCCCAAGAGGCAATCCACCACACCACACACTGGAGTAGGGTATTACACCACAACGGTGGCCCGAACCAGTATAAACCCTGTGTCTCTTGTGTTGTTCTTTCCGTAGTTTAGATCCTAGCATGGCGGAGGGGTGCAGGTAGGTAGGAGGCGAAATCTCCGCGCGCACCCCAGTGTTCGAACCCCAAGGGTCTGCCGGAACCCGAAATCCGACAAATACTTTAGCTCCTTGCAGCTGATCGAACAAATCATTGATCATCAACAATGGGTACTTGTTCTTGATCGTTACTTTGTTCAATGCACGATAATCAACAACCATTCTCAATGATCCATCCTTCTTCTCAACCAAGAGCACTAGGGCTCCCCATGGTGACGAACTTCATCGAATGTAACCTTTCTCCAATAACTCCTGATTTGCTTCTTAATCTCCTCGAGATCATTTGTGGGCATCCGGTATGGCCTCTTCGATATTGGTCCGGTGCCTGGCAACAACTCTATCAAAAACTCAATGTCTCGATCCGGCGACATTCCTGGTAATTCCTCTGGAATTCATCCGGGTAATCCTTCACTATAGGCACTTCCTTCTGAACAACTCCTGAGAGGGAATTTACTTGGGCCCTCCTAGGCGCATGCCTAGATACATACTTAATCCTTTTTCCCTCCAGGGTGGTGAGCAGAATTGACTTACTAGTGCAATCGATGTTTCCTCCATACATCGATAGCCAATCCATTCCTAATATCACATCCAATCCTTGTGACTCCAGAATTATTAGGTCTGAGGGGAAAACATGCCTACCTATGGTCAATGGCACCTGAAAACATCCTTGGCTTGCCATATACTCCGCTCCTGGCGATCTTATTAACATAGGTGTCCTAAGAACTTTAGTGGGCAACTTATACTTATACACAAATCCCCTTGATATGTATGAATGTGATGCACCAGTATCAAAAGGAACGATTGCAGTAAATGACTTAACCAAAAACTTACCTACAACTGCATCTGGCTGCTCTTCAACCTCCTCCACGTTAACGTGGTTCACTTGTCCCCTATTGAAAGGGTTGGGCTTCTTCCTGGAGCTTCCATTGCCATTTCCATTCTTTGCTTCAGGGCACTCATTGCCATAGTGTCAAGTCTTCCCGCACTTGAAACAAGTAATGTGACTTTGGTCCTTCTTGGCGGGTGTGGCTGGGTTAGAGCGGTTCTGATTGTTACCTGCTCCATTCCAATTTCCATTCTTGGAGCCACTATGATTATGCGAACTTCCTCCATTGTGCGTGTGGCCTCCATGGTTATGGGTATATCCTCCCGAGTTTGGGGTAAAACGAGGCTTCTGCTGAGCACCTGAATTGTACTTCCCTTGTCCATACTTCCTTTTGCGGCTCTCAATCTGCTGCTGCTTCCCTTCAATCATAAGAGCCTTGTCTACCAACTCCTGGTAGTTGTTAAATGTTTCCACCATTAACTGCATACTCATCTCATCATTCAGACCTTCCATAAACTTCTCCTGCTTCGTGGCGTCTGCGGCCACATCATCTAGGGCATAGCGGGCTAACTTACTGAACTCATCCATGTACTGCCCACAGTACGGTTTCCCTGGCGTAAGTTGCGAAACTCACGCTTCTTCATACTCATAGATCCAGTTGAGACATGTGCAGTGTGGAATGCTTGCTGAAATTGCTCCCAAGTGACGTTGGAGATAGGGAAAGTGGCTGTGTAATTCTCCCACCATGATGCCGCGGGTCCATCCAATTGATGTGCGACAAAACGCACCTTCTCTGCATCTGTGCAACCTGCGGTGGTCAACTCCCTTCCAATCCTACGGAGCCAATCATCAGCAACTATTCGCTCGGTGCTACTGGAGAACACCGGCGGTTGCAACCTCAAAAAACGAGCTAAGTTGTCAACTAGAGGTGGTGGCGGTGGGTTGTTGTTGTTGCCTTGGTTCTAGACTAGCAATTGCATTAGGGTATTCTGCTGTTGGATCAATTGAGTGAGCTCTGGTGGGAAGACAAATCCGGGGTCACGTCTCGGAGGCATCTGATGGGTTTAGATGAGAGATATTAGAATAGAGTGAGGTCTAGTGAGAAAGCACTACCCATATGCACATGAGACAAACACAATCATATCACACCACTCAATTCAAACAAGGGCATACAATCGATCTAGCTATCGTTACAAAAGGTGCTCGGACTACTACTATATACATGGAGGAATACTACTATAATATGGTGGTCGACTAGAAGTTTTGATCGGTGGAAGACTCCATGATATCCGCTCCAGCTTCGTCTTCATAATCATCATCACTATTGTCGGGGTTGGAGTTGATGTCGTCGATGATGATGTAGTCCTTGGGATGGTCGTCATCTCCTCCTGGCGCGGGGTCTCCCATGAATACTCCTAGCTTCCTTGTTAGGTCGCCATTCTTCTCCACTAGTATTGTGATTTCCTCCTCTTATCCGCCGCATGTAGACTTGAGTTCCTCTTCAAGCTCCATGTTCCTAGTCATCAACTTCTTCGGATCTATCATGCTTGCGCACATCTGGTTCTCCTGGTGCTGAATGTGCTGATTTAACTCCTGGATGAAAGCTGCAACGGACCTGCCTCTCTTGGTGCTGATCATCTCCCATTGCTCATATCGGTGCCCACATATCTGGTAGATGGTGTCCTTAAGATCCTTGTGATAAACTTCGCCGATGCGTCCCGTGGCGATGTGAGCCTCCATGCTCTTTCCTAGACTCCAGGTTGGTGCATCAAAGGAAAACTCTATGGGCTCAGTAACTGGCGTGAAGGTCCTTCCTGGAACTTGAACTTGAATTATCCAACGCTCCTCTTCTGGTAAAGTGGAGGTGTAGGTCCCGGTGAAGCTTGGTATTCTGATATTCAGGTACCTAGTGACTTTCTTCAGGTGTCTCCCAAAAGGTGTGTCTTCATACGGTTGTGCAAACTTGTTCTTTGGGTCCGCCATCCTATAGCGTGGAAAATGGAGAGGAGTCAGAAATGAGTAGAGAAGAGTGACCTATGTCTCATCTTAGTGGTTATGTCCTACATTCAATGTGTGCTTTGATACCATCTTGTAGCGATCTGACCTCAAACAGTCAAATCTCTGTGCATAAGTGTCATCCCTGGATTGGTAATGCTGACACACACAGTACTTCGGGATTTATAATAGAGTAGCAATCACACACTTATTACATCGATAGTCTCAAGAGAGAATTTAATACAAAAATATGGCTTAAGGCCATCTAAATACGATAACAACGGAAGACTTGGAAGATAAAGCAAGTCCATCAACTCCAACGGCATAGCTGAGTGCATGACAAACGACCTAGCGCACCTTACTCTTCGTTTGAAAAGTCTGCAACATGATATGTTGCAGCCCGAAATGGGTCAGCACATGGAATATGCTGGCAAGATAACACAATAGAGCAATGAACAAGTAAATGCTATCACTACATGCATATATGGCTGCTGGAGGCTCTATGATTATAATGTTTTTGCGAAAAGCCAATTTTTCCCTACAAC
The DNA here is from genome assembly GCF_003073215.2 of Triticum urartu. NCBI lineage: Eukaryota > Viridiplantae > Streptophyta > Magnoliopsida > Poales > Poaceae > Triticum > Triticum urartu. The sequence goes on from NC_053028.1 coordinate 476,592,186, forward strand.
AAAGGAATATATTTTATTTAACTATCATGGTAGTTGATGAACATTGAGAATGGTAACCCCATCTCAATCCCAATTAAACAGTAATTAACATCCCAACAAGTTAATTTAGAGTGATGGGATCAATATGATAATCCAAGAACCAGATACTCAAGATGTCCATAACTGGGGACACGGCTAACCATGATTAATTTGTACACTCTGCAGAGGTTTGCGCACTTTTCCCCACAAGACACGATCTCCTCCGTTGGATTTCTCGCACTACATGGTGTTTGAGAAACGGATGACTGAGACACAGTCTTTCAGAGACATTAACTCTTTACTCTGGGTGGACAGTTACACCTACTTTCCCCTACATCTACTAGCCCACCACCGAAAGAGGTCATGAAACATACTCAACTATGCTAGAGCCCATAATAGCTTGTGGCTGCACACGGAAGTTTCTAGCATGAATAATCTTAAGATCCCTTTGAGCCTGGGTGGCAAACCAAAAGACAACACTAGTATATCCCAGGTGCCCGCAACCAATCCACCCAGATGTGTATTTAAGTAGCCACCTTAAGTTAACCATTAATTAACAATCTCACATCTGTCATGGATCACTCAAACCAAACCATGTCTACAAGCATAGCATAGCAACCTAAGCATAACGTAGAAGTAACTCCCCAGGGTTTGATAATAAAAGGGCAATAGGTTCTACCTCATCATCTACTTCCCAAACCCACATGTTAAAGCATCCTACTCATGCAATGTTTGAGGATTATAGCTAATGCATAAAAACTGGGTAATAAAAGGTATGATCATAGTGTTACTTGCCTTGCTGACGATCTGCAAACCCTAGAGACTCGTAGTAGCACGCTTCGCACTTCGGGTATTCTATCGCAAACAAACAATAGCATACATAAGAACTCAAGCATAGATGCAAGGGTAAAACTCAAATAAAAAGATCAAATCTGAAAATTCAACTGAAGAGCTTCGGTTTGCAAAAAGAATTGATCAAATCGGAGCTACGGAACTGAAACTACGATCACAAGAACTTTGAATTCAAATATGCTTGAAACCAAAATTTTAAATTTTCAAAACCATGTTCAAGTTGTTTAACCAGAAAGTGGGGCTCGAGACGAAGATTTTGGCATTGGTTTCACTGGATTTGGACTAACGGTTAAAAAGTTGCGAGGGTTTGAAGATTAGGGGCTAATCCGCGATAAAAATATTCACGAATATGTCCCTGGTGAAAAACATAAAATAAAAAGAAAAAACTACGGCGTGAACGTCCGCTAATAGAGGCAAACGGGCGAAATCTGTTCGTTAAAACGAATTAACGAACGAACGTTTGTAAATTAACCTAAACCGAACAAAACCGAGAAAACTGAACTGATCTAAATAATAATAATAAAAAAACCAATCTAGGGTTAATAAAAACCGGGTGGTTTTATACCGGTTCACAGGAAAAACTGGTGGGTCGTCGGGGTCAACGGCTGGGCGGCTCCGCGGCTGCGGCGGCGCGGTAGTGGGGCGGCGACGCGGCGCGGGTGGCGCCAGCGCGGCGCGGGCTGCGACGGCGCTGGGTGGCAGCAGTGGTGGTGCGGTGCGGGACGGGGGAAGGAGGCGGTGGGGGCAGCGGTATTTAAGGAGGAGGGGGTGAGGCGGGCTTGCGGGAGGGGCGACGCGGACGGCGTGGCGCGACCGCACTCCGGCGAGTCCGCCTCGGCCACGATTCGGGAAGGCGGCGGCGCAGCGGGCCGGCTGGGCCTTCGGCCCAGTTCGTTCCGGGATTTTTTTAAAATAAATTCCAGCGAAAGGGGAAAATCCTAAATAAATAAAAAAATTCTAAAAATGCCAAGAACAATTTTCACCATCTAAATAAAATATTTAGAACATAGTGAACATTTTTGTGGCCTAAAAATGCAATTTTTGAAAAATTCATATATTTCTAATTCGAATAAAATAGCAATAAAAATCCAAATAAATTATTTATTTGATTTTAATATTTTTCCTCCAATTTTATTTTGGAGAAGTCTTTTTATCTCCGCATTATTTTATTATTGAAATATTTCGGAATGAAAAATAATCAAAACCAAAATGATCCTATTTTCAATATTTGAGAAGAATTCAAATATGAAAATACTGAAATCCCCAACTCTCTCCGTGGGTCCTTGAGTTGCTTAGGATTTCTAGAATCACAACCAAAATGCAATAAAATATGATATGCATATGATGACCTATGTATAACATTCCAAATTGAAAATTTGGGATGTTACACACATTTTCTCAAATTCAAATTTATTTGACCTCCTCTAAATCATTTCAAATTTTGCACACATGATCTCCTACACAAACATAGATACACCCTAGATAGTTTGCCAAGGTTTTACTTGTTTTTGCATTTTCTTGAATTTGTACTGTCCAGGTTTGCCAAGGTTTATATGATCTCGTTTGGAGCATGCACTTGATTTCCTACACAACATGTGTGATCATTGCATCACCTAAGATCATAGTTCACATCATATAAACATAACTAACCATAGATTCAGGACAGACAAATATACCACAAGCAAATTTAAGGACAGACAAATATAGATAGCGACCGGATTACTAGCATAACCAATGAGAGATTCAGTTCAACAAACCAAAAGTAACCCAACAGATAAACTTAAACATTAAGTTCATAGCATCACATCTTCGATCACATCACGCCGGAGTCAGGGCTTTCGCGAGGGCGGCATGCTGCCCCCTGATCATGTAGTCCTCCCCGTAAATCGCTACATCCTCCGCATGAGATAGAAGGTGATCGAAGCGTCCATCCCTTGGCTTTGGCTTGGTGGTGCAGTAGGGGCAGTGCCACTTCTTGGTCTTGTAGAAGGAAGCAACTCCCTTGGCATTGATCTTCACCACCTCCTTGGCTGTGAAGGATGCGACGTTTCCCTTGGACACTTCATCTTCAGAATCATACTGCACACATGAATGAGTTACATTAATACATTATAGATTCATGGATACACTATGTCAAAGGAACTAAATGAACAATCTAAATTTCAAGTAGGCTTAGCTCATATTCTTCATCATCACTTTCCTCTGGATCATACGGGTCGTACCGGGCCAGCTTCCTCTTTCTACCCCCCAACCATCATCCTCCTGAACATACAATTACATCCATCACTAGTAAATACAGAAGCCAATTGAAAATTTAGATATGCACACATGACACATTGATCATAGGGCTAATATACTCCCAATATACTATGATCATTGTTTTGCATTTTCCATTGTCATGCACACAAATTGAACAACAGAGCTAATATAACTACATATTGTGGACACATTTATATACTAATGAATCAAGGGTTACTTTTGGTTATGACATTCAATTTTATATTGTGATTCATATGGTAGGATTGTGATTCTAAACATAACTAACTTCTTAATCAATGGATTCCATTTGGGCATATGACATTCAAAACCCCAATCTAAGTAGCATTCAGAAACAAATCTAATAGGGACCCAATCTAAGGCAACGAATCTGAGTAGCATTAAAAACCCCAATCTGTGAGCACTAAAAACAAATCTAATAAGCATGCATCTGTTCACAACATCTAGCATTTTTGCAACGAATTTATCCAAATCTAAAAACAAATCTAAAAACCCCAATCATTGCAACACCTAAAATCATAGTTCACAACATCTAGCTAGCATTTTTGCAACGAATTTATCCAACAAACCCTAGTCCAAAACCCCCACCCCAACCCATACAAAAAACCCCGGCCCATCCGTCAAACCAACTACTCTAACCATCTGAACTACCGTATGAATCACAATCTAACCAATGCAACTAGGGAGAAACTAACTCTATGATACGTCTCCAACGTATCTATAATTTTTGATTGTTCCATGCTATATTATATTCTGTTTTGGACATTATTGGGCTTTATTATACACTTTTATAGTATTTTTGGGACTAACCTATTAACCGGAGGCCCGACCTAGAATTGCTGTTTTTTGCCTATTTCGGAGTTTCGCAGAAAAAGAATATCAAACAGAGTCCAAATGGAATGAAACCTTCGGGAACGTGATTTTCGGAACGAACGTGAACCAGAGGACTTGGACCCTACGTCAAGACATCAACCAGGAGGCCACGAGGTAGGGGGCGCGCCTACCCCTTGGGTGCGCCCTCCACCCTCGTGGGCCCCCTATTGCTCCAACGACGTACTCCTTCCTCCTATATATACCTACGTACCCCCAAACTACCAGATACAGAGCCAAAACCCTAATTCCACCGCCGTAACTTTCTGTATCCACGAGATCCCATCTTGGGGCCTTTTCTGGAGCTCCGCCGGAGGGGGGATCGATCACGGAGGGCTTCTACATCAACACCATAGCCCCTCCGATGAAGTGTGAGTAGTTTACTTCAGACCTTCGGGTCCATAGTTATTAGCTAGATGGCTTCTTCTCTCTTTTTTGATCTCAATACAAAGTTCTCCCCCTCTCTTATGGAGATCTATTCGATGTAATCTTCTTTTGCGGTGTGTTTGTTGAGACTGATGAATTGTGGGTTTATGATCAAGTTTATCTATGAACAATATTTGAATCTTCTCTGGATTCTTTATGTATGATTGGTTATCTTTGCAAGTCTCTTCGAATTATCAGTTTGGTTTGGCCTACCAGATTGATCTTTCTTGCAATGGGAGAAGTGCTTAGCTTTGGGTTCAATCTTGCGGTGTCCTTTCCCAGTGACAGTAGGGGCAGCAAGGCACGTATTGTATTGTTGCCATCGAGGATAACAAGATGGGGTTTATATCATATTGCATGAGTTTATCCCTCTACATCATGTTATCTTGCTTAAAGCGTTACTCCGTTCTCTTGAACTTAATACTCTAGATGCATGTTGGATAGCGGTCGATGTGTGGAGTAATAGTAGTAGATGCAGGCAGGAGTCGGTCTACTTGTCTCAGACATGATGCCTATATACATGATCATACCTAGATATTCTCATAATTATGCTCAATTCTATCAATTGCTCAACAGTGATTTGTTTACCCACCGTGAATACTTATGCTCTTGAGAGAAGCCACTAGTGAAACATATGGCCCCCGGGTCTATTTTCCATCATATTAATCTTCCAACACTTAGTTATTTTTATTGCCTATTATTCTACTTTGCATCTTTATCATAAAAAATACCAAAAATATTATCTTATCATATCTATCAGATCTCACTCTTGTAAGTGACCGTGTAGGGATTGACAACCCCTTATCGCGTTGGTTGCGATGATTTATTTGTTTGTGTAGGTGCGAGGGACTCGTGCGTGGCCTCGTACTGGATTGATACCTTGGTTCTCAAAAAACTGAGGGAAATACTTACACTACTTTGCTGCATCACCCTTTCCTGTTCAAGGGAAAACCAACGCAGTGCTCAAGAGGTAGCACTCTACAAGCTAAGCAAGTGCAAATACCTGCTCCTCCACGGCAGGCGGCGCAACGGGGGCATTGGGATGGACTACACCACTCGACGCCATCACCTTCTGCAGCGATGAGGCGGAGCCCGCCACATCTGCAGCGGTTCCGAGTTTCCCTGCACCGTCGTGGACGCCACCGACATCCGCGGTCACCGCACCCTGACCCTGCAGCTCCACCACATGTCCGTCTGCTGAGCCGGCATCTCCACGAGCATCGGCCATCTGACAGATGGATGCGATGAAGGTGAGGAAGAGGATGCGGTGGGGGAGAGCGAGACCGTGTGGTGGAGGCAGTGGAGGAGAGCGAGACGACGCTGATAGGTCTCCGACGTACCTACTTTTCCAAACACTTTTGCCCTTGTTTTGGACTCTAACTAGCATGATTTGAATGGAACTAACCCGGACTGACGCTGTTTTCAGCAGAATTGCCATGGTGTTATTTTTGTGCAGAAATAAAAGTTCTCGGAATGACATGAAAATCAACGGAGAATTATTTTGGAATATATAAAAAATACTGGAAGAAAGATCCATGCCAGGGGGCCCACACCCTATCCACGAGGGTGGGGGGCATGCCCTACCCCCTGGGCGCGCCCCCTGCCTCGTGGGACCCTGATGCTCCATCGACCTCAACCTTGACTCCATATATTCACTTTCGGGGAGAGAAAAATCAGAGAGAAGGATTCATCGTGTTTTACGATACGGAGCCGCCGCCAAGCCCTAAACTCTCTCGGGAGGGCTGATCTGGAGTCCGTTCGGGGCTCCGGAGAGGGGAATCCATCGCCATCATCATCATCATCATCAACCTTCCTCCATCACCAATTTCATGATGCTCACCGCCATGCGTGAGTAATTCCATTGTAGGCTTGCTGGACTGTGATGGGTTGGATGAGATTTATCATGTAATCGAGATAGTTTTGTTAGGGTTTGATCCCTAGTATCCACTATGTTCTGAGATTGATGTTGCTATGACTTTGCTATGCTTAATGCTTGTCACTAGGGCCCAAGTGCCATGATTTCAAATCTGAACCTATTATGTTTTCATGAATATATGTGAGTTCTTGATACTATCTTGCAAGTTTATAGTCACCTACTATGTGTTATGATCCAGCAACCCTGAAGTGACAATAATCGGGACCACTCCTGGTGATGACCGTAGTTTGAGGAGTTCATGTATTCACTATGTGTTAATGCTTTGGTTCGGTACTCTATTAAAAGGAGGCCTTAATATCCCTTAGTTTCCAATAGGACCCCGCTGCCACGGGAGGGTAGGACAAAATATGGCATGCAAGTTCTTTTCCATAAGCACTTATGACTATATTCGGAATACATGCCTACATTACATTGATGAATTGGAGCTAGTTCTGTGTCACCCTAGGTTATGACTGTTACATGATCGATCGCATCCGGCATAATTCTCCATCACCGATCCAATGCCTACGAGCTTTCCATATATTGTTCTTCGCTTATTTACTTTTCTGTTGCTACTGTTACAATTACTACAAAACCATAAAATATTACTTTTGCTATCGTTACCACTACTATCATATTACTTTGCTACTAAACACTTTGCTGTAGATATTATGTTTCCAGGTGTGGTTGAATTGACAACTCAGCTGCTAATACTTGAGAATATTCTTTGGCTCCCCTTGTGTCGAATCAATAAATTTGGGTTGAATACTCTACCCTCGAAAACTGTTGCGATCCCCTATACTTGTGGGTTATCAAGACCATTTTCTGGCGCCGTTGCCGGGGAGCATAGCTCTATTCTTTGAGTCACTTGGGATTTATATCTGCTTATCATTATGAGAACTTGAAAGATCAAAGAACTAAGATTTTCCCTCAACTACGAGGGGAGGTAAGGAACTGCCATCTAGCTCTGCACTTGATTCACCTTCTGTTTTGAGTAAACTTGCGACACCTAAACCTGCTTCTGCTATTAATTTTGATATGTCGCATGTTATTGATGATGCCACTTCTGCTATGCATGATACTTATGATGAAACTACTTCTATGCTTGATACTACCGTGCCACTTGGAGAATTTCTTGATGAACAACTTGCTAGGGCTAGAGAGAATGAAATTATTGAAACTGATAATATTGATGAAAGTGATGATGAAGATTCTCCCCCTAGATATGAATTACCTGTTGTTCCTGAGGGTTATGTTATGGATGAAGAAACAGCTAGAGACTTTCTTGCCTGCAATGATAGAAGTGATCTTAAGAAATTATTAGCTAAGCTGAAAGAAAAAACTCTAAATGCTAGAATGAAATATGACCCTGCTTATGCTACTTCACCTATCTTTATTACTGATAAGGATTATGATTTCTCTGTT